>NC_048597.1:174722426-174744926 GCF_003668045.3 Cricetulus griseus | reverse complement strand
GCAGACTGAACAAAGGGATGGCCACCAGTCTGCCACACCAAGTCTTCTCTGGTCTCCCACATAGTGGTGTCTTAAATAATGACACCAGCCATCCTTGCTTCCCCATTGTGAAAGAGGGGCCAGGTGCATGCATGCATACACTCCTGTCTGCTGGATCCCAGCTGTAGGCCAATGATAACTGACAAGTGAGTGGCCTTGAGTTAAGATGGGTGGGTTTCAATTTTCCCATTGTTCTGCTCTTGTTTCTTAGGGCTTCTGCTTATTTTATTTGTCTGTGTTTGTTTTGGGAGAGGACCTCACTATGTGGCCCGGACTGATGTTGAAGTCAAGATCCTACTGCCACAGCTTTCTACAGTGCTGAGATCATAAACACTACCACACCTGTCTCCTTCCTGGTTCTTTACACTGTAAGAACCAAGAATGTTGGCACTGTGGGTCTCTTAGCTCTTGATAATATGTGTGGTAGGCAAGTTGCTTCTGCCAGTCAATCGTGTGGTCAGAAATCTTCCATGGTCCCAATTGATGTACCCACAGGAATAGTGACATATCTCTGTAAGTTCTAGGTGGATTACCACAGTTAGCAGGCTCTTAGCTATTTTAGATGAGAGATCCTTCTTTTGCTGTTTCTTTATCCCAGATGGAATTCATACTCTACAGATCAGTGTGGTAATAGGTAACAGCTTTGGTCACTCCTCACTGCCTGTCAGGTCATTTCAGAATGTTACACCCACCACAATGGACCACAGTGACTCCTGAGTCAGTGTGCACACTTCAGCTTGTCTTATGTGAAAAGATTAAGGAAATCCATCAAATGAAATTATGATACCTTAAATTGAAGATCCACATACTTACTAGTGTATATAAACTATGAGTACAAGATGGCACTTAATTAGATATGCCAACACACACAGCACACACATGTACGCACACAAATAGCCAAATGAGTGTTGGCCTTTTCAAAGGAGTCCACCAGACAAAGTCATATTTCAGACTCATCCTTTTACATTGCTGTTCCAACTGCCTTTAGAATTTTGAAAACCTCAACCCTTCAGCCTGTCCTTAGTAAGTGATCTTTGTAGGTATTCAGGGTTTGAATACATGGGTCATTCAGGCATCAGGCTACACAGTAGTCACATGATCACCAAGCTAAGGTTATTTTTTTTAATCTAAGCTTTGATTAGTTCTCATAAAGTGAAAAAGGTGTTCTTTTGTTTCATGAAATGATTCTAAACACCATTTTAAAAGGGGTTTCAGAAGTGTCTGAGCAACATCAGTGTCTTTGAAACAAATATGTAACTATCAGACTCTCAGAAGATAGAGCTGTGTGCTGGGAGGAACACTGGATTAAAAGCAGGTTTGGGGGCGGCCCCTAGATTTCTCTTGACTAACCGTATGAGAACCCCTTGAGGGACTCTAGGATTTGTATCTGCCCTCTAGGTCCATGTGCTCAAATGCATCCTTGCTTCCTTGCTGTTACACTTCCACTTCGCAAGCAGTTACAGGTGTCTATGGGAGGGTTCAGAACTGAGAGTGGGCCACATTGGGAAGCTGCACTTTCTCACCATTGTTTCCTTTAAGTAGGTTATAGTAAGCCGGGTGTGGTGGTGCATGCCTTTAGTCCCAGCCCTTGGGTGGTAGAGGCAGGGGGATCTGTGAGTTTGAGGTCACCCTGATCTACAGAGTGAGTTCTAGGACAGAACAGGACTATGTACAAAGACCCTGTCTCAATAAATAAATAAATGTAAGTAGGTTGTGGTATATTTGTTCAGTCTGATCTTATTACATATCAAGCCTATGCTTGTCTCAGTCACTTAGTTTTTACATGTGAGTTAACAAAAGTGGCTAGCCCAGAAACAAAGAACAGTATGGGGGAGGGGATTCATCTCCCAGGTTCAGATTGAGGCCTCCAGTTCCACCTTCACAGACCTCCACAGCCAACTCCACCTTCACAACCTGATTCCATGGCCAGTGCAGTAGCAGTAGGGCCCTAACTGATGGGAAAGTGTGAAACAGTAAGTGCATGAAAACAACAGCCCAGGTTTCAATTTCATGATACAGCCCACTCCCACTTCCTGCAAGCCTTGCTTCAGACCTGTAGCCTAAAACCACAGAGCTGTGCTCTAGAACCAATTAGACAGTCCCAGCTCACAGGAGGAAGTCTCACAGACTTGTCTGTCTCTCTGTCTCTCTGTCTCTCTGTCTCTCTGTCTCTCTCTCTCTCTCTCTCTCTCCCTCGGAAACTGTCCCACACATATATGTTAATAATGCCCCCAAAGTTGAGAATATACCTACAAGAAAGTACGTGGGATAATGTTCAGTTATTAAAATTAGGATTTTTTTTTATCAGAGATAAAATACTGTCTATGAAAGAGGTCCATTCTAAATACAGTTTATAATGTAATTACAGCAATAATTTAGTTCGTGCATTAGTGCTGTGAACAGTTTTTTTATTTGTTAGATGCAATGCTGAAATGTAGTCCTTGTCTGTCTTAAGGAGATCTGCCCTGCATGCAAATCTATAACTAGACAAATATTATTTCCTTTCCCAGCTTGCTCTTGGGAGGTTTCCATATCCTCAGGTAAGATTGTTCATTACTGCCATTTGCCACTGTGACATTCATTCCTATGTATGAAGGTACAGGAAGCCATTGTGAACGTTTGCACAAATAAATCTGTCCTGTTAAAATGAAAAGTAGTATCTTAAAGGAATCATTAGAAGTCTCCACTGAATTTTTATTTAGGGGAAAAAAAAAAACAAAACCCTCGACTTTTTTCCCCTGTCAGAGGTTGACTGAGACCATCCTCTTTGTATGACATTTGAGGTATTCCTTCTGCCCAGCCCCATGCACTCATGTCGAGGTTGGAGGAGGGGGCCCACCCTTTTCTTCAGACTTCTTATGAGTGTTTTGGAGTCAGTTGAAATTGTTTGGGTTGCAAGATGAAAACAAAGGGTGGAAATACCTAACGTGGGTCATTGTTTTCCCCCTGGCGCACAGGCCCCAGCTTCATGTGCATGTGGTTTTGAACACATTACACCTTTTCCATTTTGCTCCTTCCTATTCACAAAGAGTTTGTCATCAAGTATTGAAAATCCTAAAGTTTTTTTATAACGTCTTCCCAATTTTTACTGGAGAGGGATGCTAGCAGTTAAGATATAAAGCTATTTTGTGGCTTGAAAATGTTCCCTGCTGTTGGGGGCCAGTAAAGGAAATGTCCAGTGGGATGAAAAATGAACGTCTGACGGGTCTCTTCTGGTTGATGTGTGCTGTTTTTCTGGCATCTTGGTCTGAACAGGCCAAAGTGCCTGGAGGCATGTCTGATTTAAAGGTGGTGTTGGTCTCTGCTCTTTAAGCATCTATTAACTTGCTATTATTATGCAAATAAGTGTTGTATTACACATACTAATTTATGCATGGTTAGATTATGCAGATGCATCACAAACATGGTTATTGAATAATAGGAGGGGGCGCCTTCTCCCTAACCACCTTTAGAAGCAGTTCTCAGCATATTCTTCCAGTGCCCGTGTGGACTTTCACTCACCGAAATGTCTCTTTTGAAGCCCTTTTCCTTCACAGTTAAAAGTCGTCATATAGGTAGAAGAGAAATCATCTGTGTTGTTAGGTCCAGAAGTGTCAGTCTCAGTCTCACGTTTCAAATTGGGAAGTCTCTTTGCTTAAACTTAATCTTTTTCCTTTAAAGAGAAAAGCTAGAATGCCACTTGGCACACATTTAGCACGTTGTGAGATCTTAACATACTCAAGTCATGCCACTCAGATCCATATAGTCATTTGAATATTTATCTTGTTAAGCCTCTTAAGTCTGTCGGTAATTTTTAAACAATTCAGTGTTTGACTAATGTGTGTAATCCTATAAAACCGTGGAAATGAACATGAGACCCTTCATGAGCTAACTCTTAAACTAGTCTTAATAGAACACTTACAAGCCATCCGATAAAGATTGAAGGTCAGCAAGATGGCTTGCTATGCAAGCCTGATGACCTGAGTATGATCCCTGGGACCCAAAGTGGATGGTGGAGAAAACTAACCTCTGATCTCCATATGTGTATCTCCCCCCAAAACTGAAACTGTAGCCAGATCCTTGAGGTCCTTAATATGCAGAGTAAGCAGGCAGTGACATTGGCTGAGTGAGAAGTCTACATACAACGTAGTTGTCATTGTGTGACCTTGAGCCCTTGAATGCCACAGTCAGCTTTGGAACAGGTGTGCTTCCCTGAATGACTAAGTACCCTGAACATGATCTATTGAGTGGAAATTGGAAAATTCTAATAGGCTGAACTCCCCAATTAGCAATAACCTTTATGCCAAGGTATGTATAAGAAGGGGATTATTCCTTGGAATATGATAGAATGCTATCACCAAAATGATGTTTTAATTTCAAATAAAAGTAGCCTTGATACCTTTGGGTTCTTCCCCAGATCTTACATCAGAAAGGGTGATTCACTACCTAAAATCAATAGTGATTCACGCTTAACATTACAGGCTTTGTGTTCCTGATGAAAGGTTGGGGAAAGATCCTTTATAAATGCCTTCCAGGGGGCTGGATAGATGGCTCAGCATTTAAGAGCCCTTGCTGCTCTTCTAGAGGACCAGGGTTTGGTTCCTAGCACCCATGTTGGACAGCTCAGCCTGTACCCCCAGCCCCAGGTGATCAAATGCTGTCTTCTGGCCTCTGCAGGCACCTGCTTTCATGTGGTACACATAAGCTCACATAGACACACACATACATGTAAAAACCAATAGTCAACTATTGTCTCCCTGCTCCTTTCTTCTTCCCTCAGATAGAACTGGTAAAGGATAATGTTTCTGAGGTGTTGCAGAGACCGATCATGAGAGCACACCTTTACTTTGACCCACGCTGTCACACTTGAACTCCTGTGTGCTGTGAGATAGCCTTATGTGTGACATAAGCAGTCACCATTACTGACTGCTTAATTGTGGCAGATTTGGTAACATTAACTCTCAAGTGGAGTGCGTAGGAGTTGGAAAGGATTGTGAGCATCATCAAATCAAACCCCACCATGGCATCTAAAAAGCAGATTCCTTGCCTTTGACTGTCTTGAGTGACCGGAAGCTCAATACTTTACCCAGAAGTTCTCTGTCCACACTAGAGTGTGGTACCCTGTGTATGGTCTTTGAACACGTGGGTTGTGTCCACTTGAATCCCTCCATACCTGGACTGGGGATAGTGCCAGAGACTTGTGTTCTGAGCCCAGAGTCAAACCAAGGCACCAAGTCAAACCAAGACTGGTGCTCTCTTCCTTAGAAGCTAGTTGAGAACACAGAGGTGAGTCAGAACTTGCGTCAAAAGAATTGGCTTTACCATGAAGTCACCAGTCCTTCGCTCTTGCTTTGTAAGTTTCTTGGGACCTTGTCTTTCTCATTTCTGAGAGGAAAATCATGGTATCTGCCTTCTCTTTCTGATTTAAGAGGTTATGCTGCTCAAATGAAGTGATGGATAAAAGCCACTTAGGAAAGTACAAAGAGGCCCCAGTGCCACCATGGCCCCCAGTGTAGACTGTAGCTCAAAACAGCATTTGCCTCTTAGCAACCCTCAGCCCCACTGCAGCAGAGGCCAAAGCTGGAAGGAGCAGCAAGCTTCTAGACTTCCTTCTTCCAGCCCAGCACCAGTGCTGCTAACAACATCTTTAGCAGTCACTCTTCCAACTGGTGACAGGGTGTATCAGGTGGGGGTGCAGATGAGGGAGAAGGGCTTGGACATGATATAGTCAGTAGCCAGGAACAGTGTAAGGGAAAAGGCTGGATTTCTTTGAGATCATCCTTCTGTATGAATGTCATTGTTTTGTAATTGGGTGTTTGCTGTTTGAAAACACTTGCAGGGTTTCCTTTAGGCCTTGGAGTAGCACAGGCTCATAGGGATGCAGTCTAGATTCTAAGAAAAAATGTTAGGGCCTCCATTACAGCAGTTTTTATTATTGCTGCTGTTACAAGGAAAACAGTGGTGGGGTAGAGATATGATCCAGTTGGTGGAGTGCTGGCCTAACAACTCAGCATCTGGGAGGTGGAGACTGGAGGCTGAGAGATTCAAGAACATCATTGGCTTTGTAGCAAGTTTGAGGCCAGCCTAGGATACCTGAGACTGACTCATCCAAAAAAAAAAAAAAAAAAAAAACAAAAAAAAACAATGGGATGGTGTCTTTAAGTCACCCAGGACCTTCCCTACCCAGATCTCCCAGGTAGGGAGCACTTTAGTCTCAGGCCCTACATCCCACCACAGGGAAATATTATCTCTAGCCTTCCAGTGAATACGCCACACACCTCATCTTAAAGGAGTGGGGGTAGTTAGGTCTAGGATTTGGAGGCATTTAAACTCAGTGACTGGCTGTTTCATGTCACCTCAACTTGGTGGCTGTTCAGAAGTCTGCCCCCCTTCCCAGGCAGTTCACCAGCCCTCCTCTCATTCAGCCTCCCTGCCAGAGGGTACAGGGAGAATGAGCATCGTGGGCTGTGCTGATGTAGATGACAAGGCTATTCCCTAGAGCCCTTTTGCTTTTCTTGTTATGTGTTTAGTGGAGTGACAGGGGGATGCAGATGGCCTCAGAGCCCTCACCAAACCCAGTGCCCTGAAATTCTAGGTGCCTGTGGAGTGTATTCCATAACGGGATGGTGAGTATTTGCTTTTTGCAGCATCTCACAAAGTTAACTCCATTGAAGAATTCAGCTCTGGTGGTGATCTGGAAAGATCTGTGGGTCTAGACAGCAAGGACTGGAGCATGAGTTGTCGTCGTCGTCGGTCATGTAGATCCAAAGTCAGTCGACTTAAAACCGTGGCAGTAGGCAATGGTTTGTTTAATGACACCATAATTTGGGAGAAATGAAAATGATTGCCCACTAAACATTGTCATCCTTCATTCAAACTTTATGGCGAGGCCCTGCATTTGGACAATGGTAAATCCATTAGGGAGACTTCTCAGGGGCCAGCCCCACTAGGGCACCAGGGGACGTGGTAGGCAGGATGCCTCAGGAAAGTGAAGCTAACACAGACACAAATGTGTTTAAAGTACTTTTGCATATATAAAAATATTGTTCTTGTTTTGGCTGCAATTCCTGATCTTGGTTAATAAATTACATCAAAATGACCCCGAGTTAAAAAGGGGGGGTGGGGAGGATCTGAGCAAATAGTGCCCCTGGTATTGTAAAGCTTTGAATGTTTTCACACCCCATTAATTTATTACTTCTCTTTCTTCATCTTTAAATTTCATTTTTTTTTTCAAAAATTCCGACTCCCCGCTGCTGCAGTGATTTCCATCTTGTTGTTAATTTCCCCTGCTCCATATGGAGCTCCAGACATTTCACCTGGAGGCTGTACTAGATTTTGCTGTAGTGATCCTACTTCCGGAGGCCAAAACTGTCATTTAGGGTTCCTGGTGCATCTGTCGGCGCCAGGCTTTTCACTGGCATGGGAGAGTGTGAATAACAAATTGGATGCACCTGAGATTCGGATGATTAGTGTGCGCTGTGAATCTCTGAGACTTGTAAGCTGCCCGCACTGGGGGAGGGGCGGAGGGCCTGAGCCGAGGGTGGGTGGTTCTGGGCCCACACCTTGCATTTGAGGCTTGGCAAGCAGCGAGCAGACGTTGTCGGCAGCCCTGGTGCAGAGATAGTAACATATATTTCATCGTGCCTTGTCATTGATTAGAAAAGAGCCTTTAATTTCATTTCACCCCATGTTGTGATTAATTTGCATTCTTTGTCAGAAGTTAATGGAGTTTTTTATGGTTCACTCTGAAATCCTTGAAGACATCAGACTTGATCTGATGTTTATACAACCGCCAGCGGAATTTTTCCCTGTGATTGATGGCAAGCTTGATGTTATTCCAAACGGCTTTTTAAGCTGTTTTTAAGAATTATTTGAATAAAATGCAAGCAAGATATTGTTGTAACGATCAAGATTATCTGTTAAAAATCTGTTTCAAATAAAGAAGATGGTAAGTAGAAAAAGGGATCAAAAAGAGAAAAGGATGGTGAATAGAGGCATTATTTATTAGAAATATGTAAGAATGGCATCATACAAATTATTGCAATGAAGAGATCATTTTTACTGAAAAATTTTTATTGTCACCCTGACCAAATAGAATAAGTAAGTCTAAGTTTAAAAAGAACATCTAATCTTAGGGATTATGAGCCTCGTTATCAACTGGCCAGTTCTCGTGTGTTCTGTCAGCTTTGGCCACCATCGTGAATACAGGGATCTGTTCTGGACTAGCGGAGACAGGGCTGTCACAGCTATTAGTTGGCCAAAGTAACGACGTATTTCTAGTCCCAACCCAAGAGGAATTCTTCAGCCCCAATATAAATTGCACATAAGTAGATTATAGACAGTCTTTAGTGAAAGAAGGCAGCCCTAAGTCAATCACCACTGGCCTTCCCACAGACAGTAGTACATTAATGGAAATATCCCATGTTTCAACCAAGATGCCCAGCTTCTCATGGGTAGAAGCCATGTGTGTTCATCCCATTCACAACCTTTTAAGGTACAAGAGGAGCTGTTGGTGGCATCTGAGTCCAAGCCCCCTGCTACTAACCTAAGCAATGTGTTCTGCACGTGCTTTTAGATTAATAGGTCATTTGATTTGGGGACCTCACCTTGCTCCAGCAGATTCTGACTTCTCCGTGAATGCTGCTATGAGACCCACTTGGAGGTCAGCTGCTTTGGGGGTGCTTACATTGCAAACAGACTCATTTATTTGCCATACCTGAAAGTTTGCTAAATAATTGGTTGGTTTTAATTGAAGTTACTGCTTTCTGATCCTTGTATTAATGTGATCTAAGGTCCTTTTTATTATATGTAATCCATATTATTGACCAAATTTGCCCTGTTTTCATATAAATAGAAGCGGCTTGTCAAGGAGCAAATATTTTAACTTGTTTAGAAATCTGCCTTTTGAATGTGTTGGAATTTTCCCTTTCTTCCCCCTGTCAATTGGCAGACTAGTTTTCTGATGTTTCACTTGTTTGGTACTAGTAAAGGTCTCCTCGGACAGAGGATTGCTTTAGAGTAGAGTGGAGAGCCTGTGTTCTCAGCTGTTTAAAACACTAAGCACTCATCAAATGCTGATGTCAAAACACTGGAGGAGTTTTCTTCTGTGTTTTTTGAGACTGGGTCTTTCTGTGTAGCCCTGGAAGACCAGTCCTCATGTGTAGCACTGGCTGGCCTCAAGCTCCTGGCATTGTTTTTTCTTCAACCTCCCAAGTGGTGGAATTAAGGCCTGTACCACCATGCCCAGCTAAAATACTAGATTTTTACATTTAAGTGTGTGTGTGTATTTGTTAAAAGCCTTTCACTGGTATAATTGTTACTTATGCCAACAATGATCATTTAATAATGTTTTATATATATATATATATATATATATATATATATATATATATAGAGAGAGAGAGAGAGAGAGAGAGAGAGAATATAATAGGCATAGATATCATTATCTTATTTATGTGCCCTGTCTCCTAACTATAATCATACCTAGGACTGCAAATGTCTAAAAAGTTTGTTTTCTTTAAACAAATGTTTTTGGAGTCATCCATGGTCAGACAGACTTTTTGAAGTTCATAGCATCAAGGATTTAAAGTTAATTGTATCTGTTGTTTTGTGTTAAGTCTCATACAAAAAAAAAAAAACAAAAAAAAAACCAGTAGATATTTCCCCAATTTCTCAGTGTTCCCCTTTAACTGATGTACAATTTATTAATTACTTAAACAGATTTCCACCGCCACTTATTTTAATTCATTATCTTCACTATTTAAGATATAGTTACTTAAAATATACCAATATCCCGAGCCATAGAATCAGATGGCTGTTCCATAAAGTGCAGAGGTAAAACTGAGATATGGGGAGATAGTCCTTTGTATGCTTCGCTTCTTCCTGGGATTTTTTTAAATTGCCAAAGCCAAGTTCTCTCAAAGTTTCCTTGAAGTCTCCACCTCAAACATACCCAGAGATACCACTTTACCTCCTCCTCTTCTAAAGACAGGTGAGTTCTTAGTCTGTCTTTTAAAATAGAGACATGGGGCTGCCCCATTCTGCTCATTGAGTAAAGTGCTTGCTGTGCAAACAAGAGGGTCTTAATCCAGTCCCCAGAGTCCAGATCAAAGAGCAAGGTGTGGCAGCATGCACTTCAAATCCCAGCACTGGAGAGCAGAGGTAGGCAGATCCCTGAGGTTCCTTTCCTGGCCAGCTGCAGGCCAGCAAGGCAGGGAAGATGAGGATGGAAATACAGCTGAACAGTTCAAACCTCTGGCCGATATCACAAAGGACCTGGGTCCAGTTCCCAGCATCTCCATGGTGGCTCACAACCATCTATAACTCCAGTTTCAGGGGATCCCATGCCTTCTGGCCTCCATGGGCACCAGGCATGCACAGTGTGTGTGTGTGTGTGTGTGTGTGTGTGTGTGTGTGTGTGTGTACAGGCAAAACGCATACATACAAAATAGAAATAAAAATAATAAATAATTTTTAAATATATTTAAAACAGACAGAAGAAAAGGGAAAGGAAAGAAAGTGTGTGACTCCAAAGGAATGACACCAGGGATTGCTCACTGACTTATTACACACATGTACATGCGCTTACACACACACACACACACTGCAGAGATGGAAGAGAAATTGTTCCCAGAGTCTAGGAAACTTAGAAAGGTGATGTTTTCCCATCACAGTTACTACTGTAGTTGAGGTAGGTTGCTTAGCTAGCCAGGTAAAGGATGACTATTTAAAAAACAAAAACAAAAACAAAAAACAAAACAAAAAAAACCAAAGACAAACAAACCTGAAGGGTTAGGGCTGTAGCTCAGTGATAGAGCATTTGCCAACCTTGAGGAGGCTCTAGGTTTGATCCCAAAAACTTCAGATAGATAGATAGATAGATAGATAGATAGATAGATAGATAGATAGATAGATAGATAGATAGATAGATAGGCTAACTCCAGGTTGGCCCAGTTCTATATCACCATCTAAATTATCTATGCTGTTCATCCCAATTCTGTTGGATGTTTATCTGTCACTGAGTACCTACCCAGTGCCTGACACTGGGTAGAACTGCAGCAGAGGAAGTCCAGTTCCAAGAGAAAGAAAAATATAGACCAATTGACAGCTTGTATAAAAGGAGTCTCCAGGAGCTAAGGTGCTGGTCTCAAAAGGGGGTGTGGTTAAGAAGCCAAGACAGGGCTGGAAAGATAGCTCAATTAAGGCTCATATTCCTCTTGCAGAGGACCAGAGTTCAGTTTCCAACACCCACGTCACATGGCTCACAGTTGCTTGTAATTCCAGCTCTAGGGGACTCAAAGCCTCTGGCCTGTACACATAGTTAAAAAGTAAATAAATCATGTAGTCTGGAAAGATGGCTCACTGTTGAGTGTGTACTGCTCTTGAAGAGGACCTGAGTTTGAATCCCAGAATACACATCAGGCAGCTCCCCACCACCTGTAATTCCAGCTCCACTGGGACCCCACACTTCTAGCCTCTGCAGGCCAGGCATACGCACATAATTTTTATTTGTTTTTATTTTTTAAGACAAAGTCTCTGTGTGTCCCTTGCTGGGTTTGAACTCATAGAGATCTGCCTAACTGCCTCCCAAGTGCTAGGATTAAAGCATGTGCCAACACACTAGGCTTGTATACACATAGTTTTTAAAATAATGAAGTAATATTTATTTAAAAGAAGCCAAGAATGCTTTGTAGAGTAGGAGATGCTTGAACTGGGGTAAGGAGGCTAGAAGGAGGCAAAGGACCACTCCAAGCACTCAAATTAAGGAAGGTATGTTCACCAAGAGCCACAGGTCTACACATGGGTGCCTGTAGCCTCCTTCCAGTAGTCTGGAGGGTGTTTCTGTGGTTGCTTTCATTGCCCTTGTTGAGCATATCCCCTGGGTGAATTGTAATACAAGCTTGGTGGAGAAAGAAAGAGGAAAGAGGAGCAGGAGGAGGAAGGAAGTCTATGGAAATGCCGCTGACCCTGTAACAGACCAATACAGAATCTGGGCTCCAAGATGTCATAAGTTCCTTTGAGCCTGTCTGAAGTTGGAAGGATTTGCATTTCCAGATCTGTGCCCTGAGGGTAGTTGCCACATGCCTGAAAGCTTCTCCCCAATTCATACGAAATTTGACCTGGCACATTCCAGGACAGTTTCTAGGCTACTGGGAAGGAATTATCAGAATCAAATGAGTCAAGGCCTAAAAAGGCACTTTGAAAAGTATAAGGTGGTTAACAACACCAAGGCAATGGTGGTATTATTTATATTTCCAGAAAGTACTTCAGGGATTTGCCTGTGTAGCTCTGAAAATATATGACTGTGTCCCCTGCCAGATTGGACTGAAATGAATTACTCCTCTGATCCCACCAGAGCCTTCCTGTCCAGTCCTTCTCTTTTGAGTTACAATTTGTCATTCACAGTCATGATACATAGAATTATATATAGAATCTAGTCATTTTTAGTCCAGTAACTGGAACCATGATTCTTTCACAATTTTTTAAATAACCAGCCTAGGAATAAGACTGAGATGCAAAGCAATGACCTTGATGTCCCGCTCTGGCTCCTAATTGATGACTTTGCCATCTTGTCTTCCTCTTAGACTCCAGAAGTCTCTGTTCTTGCCCCTTGGTATTGTTATTGGTAGTTTCCACCTCAAGAAATCCTGGAGATTCAGATACAAGAAGACCTTATCTAGCTTTTATTTTGCAGAGGAGGGAATGGGAGCCATGACTATTAGGTGACTTGCAGGGCTTCCGTCTCTCACTTGAAGTTCAGTGGCTTTTTCTGTCTCGAGGAAGGTGGGAACAGGATGTATGATAAGGCACCCAGAGGTTTTGATCCCAAATAGCCATTCTTGGTTTATACATCCAGCCACTCAAGTACTGCCTCCAACTGGTGTATCTACAGAGGTGGAAATTACTGTCCCAGGATGCTCCTGCCTACCAGGTAATTGTTGACTGGATACTGGGGGATCCTGGGGAGGAAAGTCTCAGCAGTAGCAGCAACAACAAAAACATCAACTTTTATTGTTCTCAATTGTTCTGCTTATCACCATTCCACATGGAGAACTTGGGGGTAGATTTGGAGCTGGGACACCATTGGCATCCAAGTTAAAAGGGGCAGACCTGGCCCAGCTTTGTTTGAACACAGATTACTTTTAAGTGTTTAACAGTTCTGGATTAATGCCTGGGGTGCTGAAGAATCTTCTTCAACTAAAATGTTAATGATTCTAAGAACCCAACCCTCTTTAGTGCCAATAAAACAGACAAGTTCATTGAAAAATCAACAAGTCTCTGCAGGAGCAAAGAACTGATGCAGGTTAGGGCTGGGGAATGACTGAAGCACAGCCAGGAGCAGAGGGGCCCTGGACACAACTGGGAGCCCAGACAGGAGGCCTTAATATACAGAGCCACACTCTTAAGAATTGTGGGAAACCAGGGCAACCAATTAGAATCCAGTGTGAACTCAATTAGGCTGTACCTCACTATCTACATACAGTGACATCAGGCAGTAGAATAGCCTGACAAGGGAAGTTATGGGTCTCCATGCACAGAGAGGAAAGACAGAACTGATAGAGCTTGTTTTGATTCTGAGTAGAAATGGGTTGTAACAGTGCCCCGTGGGCCTGAGGACACCTTCTCCATAGGACTAGTCCAGTTTCAAATGCCATAAGCAAAACCAAGTTTCTGGCCAGAGGTCTTCCTTCATCCCCTGCTGTGGCCATTTCTGTGCCTCCCACATTAGCTAGAGACTCCTGGGCAGGAGGAGCCAGAGGCAGCAAATGATACCCACCACCCCAGGTGACAGTATATGTCACCATTGGTATATGACTTCCACCCAAGCACAGGCAAAGCTATCCTGATTTCTGAGCCTGGCATTTCTTACTAGCTCTTTGATCTTAGCCTCCTCCTGGGAAGACAGTGTATAGAGCAGGTGGCATGCCACCCAGATCTAGACACAAGTGCTTTCAGGAATGCTCTGGCATTTGGGCTGGATTTGATCGTTCAAATGCATGCTAATTCTCTAAAGGAATTGGACAAACTGAGCATGCTTCCTAGCATTCCTCTCACTGCTCCCTCCCCCTTGAAATTGATGGAAAAGGGTGAAGTGGAGCTCTGAAAAGTCAAACACGGTCCAGCTTCATCTGGATCTGTGACTCTTTGCTCCACATGTATTTTGAATTTGCCAAAGCAACACGGAACATGTGGGTTGAAAGATGTGTGTGAGACGTGCCCAGATTCTTTCTGTCCTCATCCCACATGAACCATGTAGGGCTATTGTTGAAGCTATCACAGGAGTTCAGCAAGCCAAACAATGATGTCACATATGTGAGGGTTTTTAAATACAATGATATGTGGTGCCTAGAGCCTAGGTTGAGAAACAAGCTTTCTGGGGTGCCTAAAAATCTAACCAGGGTAGGGTGAAGTAGAAGAAAAGATCTTAGAAATCTTGGGACCCTGGGGGAGAGCATCAAAACACAAGAAACTGGGGGCTTTTTGTTTAAGACTTGTTTATGTGTATGGATATTTTGCCAGCCTGTGTGTCTATGCACCATGTGTATGCCTGGTGACTGAGGAGGTCAGAAGAGGATGTCAGGTCCCCAGGACTGGAGTCACAGACAGTTGTGAGCCACCTTATGAGTGCTGGGAACCAAATCTGGGTCTTCTACAAGAGCAACAAGTGCTCTTAACTACTGGGCCAGCTCTCTAGCCCTAGGTAGCTGTGTTTTGTCCCAGTATTAAGTGACATTTAGAGGAAAGACAAGCTACAAGCTCTGTACTTAAGTCTTAGCTCTGGCTAGTTTTGGGGAACTTTCATAAGTCATTCACATTTGGAGACCAGCAATTGTGTCTTGCCTGCCTTTTAGGGTCTAGAGTCACTTATAGCGTCAGACAATAGAGGACTACAACTACTCGTTGGTGGCACATGCCTTTAATACCAGCACTCGGGAGGCAGAGGCAGAGGCAGGCAGTTCTCTGTGAGTTCGACGCCAGCCTGGTCTACAGACTAAGTTCCAGGACAACCTCCAAAGCCACAGAGAAACCTTGCTCAAAAAAACAAAACAAAACAAAAAACAAAAAACAAAAAAAACCAACAACCATATAATGAAATAAGTAAAGAGATTATTTACCTCAATTTTACTAACTTATATGGTAGCAAAAACAATTTTGCCTTTAGAAAGAGCCAAAAACCAAACTCAAATCCCAAGGCTCCCCGTTCTTTGTTTTACCTTCTTTTTTTTAGGGCAAGTCCTTCTGAGAGACATGATCGTTTTCTCTAGAGAAAGTGAGTGTTGGTCTTTCAGGAGAGTCCAGATGGGACAAAGGATGGAGGGGATGGTTAGAAAACCAGTAAGCTCCCCTTTACCAAATGTATCCAGACAGTAGAAGATTTCAAAGATCAGAAACAGATGGGAGCTAAGCAGTATTCAAAAACCTCTGATGTTCTTTCAGATCCCAGAAGTCTGTGCTGCTGTAGGGCTGATGGACCTCTTCCCAACCAAACAAAAGGCTAGTATAGTCTGTTTGTCCTGAGGAAGAGGCACAAGAAACAGCTTCTTCAGTCCTGTGCAGGGTCCCTAACTAGCTAAACCATCCTTCAATACTATGTCTATATGAGACATAGCAGAGAGAGAACAGTGCTTCTTTTTACCTGTTTTCTCTCAATTGAGTCAACTAATGATGTGATTGACAAAAACCCATTGCACTTTTACCTTCCATGAATTTCTGCTACAGGATCCAGAACACAGGGCACTAAACCAATTGAGGCAAAGTAAATCTGTGGTCAGGGGCAAATCCCCTGTTTTACGATGACCTTTTGATCATCTCCCCTTTATCAGTCATTTTAGTCTCTGCCTTCAGTCAACTTCAGTCTAAAATATGAAGCAGAAAATTGTAAAAATCATTCTAAGTTTCCAACAGCAGACAACTGTGAGTGGCCTGAAGAAACCCCATGCCACCCTATTTTGTAATATTGTGGGTTTGAATAATCCCTTTGTGCAAGATCTCCATGTTGTATGTACTAGCCACCTGCCAATCACTTGGCAAGTGTCTCGGTTATCAGATCAACTGTCAAGTGCCACAGTGCTGCACTCAGGTAACACTTATTCTTCTTAGTAAGAGACCCAAAGCACAAGAGGAGTGACAGTGGCAATTGTGTGCCTAAAACAAGCCCTTTAAGGGAAAGATGAAAGTTTATTGGGGGTGTATGTATGCAGGTAAAGACAAAGATTGGGTAGGGATGGGTGGGGTTTCAGGCTTCTACCCAGAGTCCTGAAACATAGCCAGAAGGACAAGAGGAGCTGGCATCCATATGCACATAGCTGGAGAAAGCCGACCACAAGTAACAGGATGCAAAATCATGGCTGGTCCTTCAGGCAGCTTTTTTAAAAAGCCAACTCAAAGTCAACTTAGTCACTGAAGAATTCAGTGAGCAAAAAGCCTGGCCTCCCTGGTTTGGGGAGAGGCAGATCTACCCAGTGACTTTAGGCTCACTTTTGTCTTGTTTGATACAAGGTTGCCATATTAGCCTTGGATTGCCTGGAACTTGCTATGTAGACCAGGCTGGCCTCTGAGATTAAAGGTGTGTACCATCACACCCAGCTTTTAGCTCGATTCCTAGACCAACGGTGACTGCCAGGACTCTCAGGGTGGCAAGCACCCGACCCACAGTGACACGATACAGGAACAGCAGGGATTCTCTGTGTGTCCAGGGAGAGCGGCATTATGACAGGAAGCAGTGTGGCTATGGCGGGCAGGCAAAGCCTACTTTCTGGAAAAAGACTAAAACTACAGAGAAGATTGTGTTGTGGTTGAGTGTGGTGAGCCCAGCTGCAGATGTAAGAGGGTGCTGTCTGTTAAGAGATGCAAGCTGCTTGGACTGAGAGTTAGAAAGGGCCAGTGATCCCATTCAAAGATTTTTTTTTTATTGTTATGAAGAAAATATAATGGTAAGGTACATTCACAAAGGAAACTTCCTAACAGTTCCTGCTGCCCAAGATAGAGTCATTGGAATTCCAGCCCTAGAATATGGCTCTATCTGGAATATTACGAAGCAAGATTCCATGTGGGCAAAGATATGGACTAGGTAAACCCAGCATCACTTTGGGTTCCATAGCATGGGGGCAAGTTAAGCTGACAGAATCAAATTAAAGGCTAAGTCCAGAAACCCCCTGTCTAACATCTTCACTGGATCAGGTTTATTTAACCATGAAGATTGATATCATCCATAAGCCATGCTCAGAGAAATTGCATCTCCTACACCACACTTCTCCCCCCACCGCCCCCCCCACACCCCTCTGATGCTCTTAAGCTAGATTCATACAAGCTCATCCCCTCACAGAACAAAGAAAGGGGAGGAACTAAAGTTAGAGACAGAAACATGTCTAAAAATCTCAAAGCAAGATGGTTAATGAACGAACACCTTGGCCAGGCCTGAACCATCGGGAAACAGATTCATCGTAACACTTTCATCTGTTTATTTCAAATTGCAGTTCTTGTCAAAACATTGAAGTGAATGTTGGTCCAAAGAGGAATTTGCTATGACTGCTCTCCATGTACATGGGGTGGGACACGAGCTGTGTCAGTTTTAAATGCACAAAGGGTAGAGAAGAGACTGGCGAGCAGGCCCTTTCCTCCTGCTCACTGCCTGGCAGAGCCAGCGGATGAGTAATGTTGCCCTGCACCTCACTGCTCCAGCTGTTGTATTCTGTGTAGAAATACATTGTCCTTGAACCTTGGGAGGCAGCAAGAGCCAAGTGGTCTAATTTATGGGCTTGGTGATTTTTCTCTCTGGCCCCATCTGAGCTGCACCCTCTTCAAGGCATCTTGTAGCCTTTCTGTCACACCCAGCTCTTGGCTAGTTAGTTTTCTCTTTTTCAAAGCTGGTAGCTCCCAAGTACAAGTCCTGACTGCAGTCTGAGCTGTAAGCCAGAGAGAAGGTGACAGAGAAAGGATCTGAAACTGAATTTAAAGACTTGTTTTAAACTTCTGTTTTAATTATTTAGTCAAGTACTTTGTGTGTGTGTGTGTGTGTGTGTGTGTGTGTGTGTGTGTGTGTGTGTACATGTGTGTGCACACACTCAGGAGGGGGATATCTCACTGTGTAGGCCAGGCTGGCCAGGCAGAGATAAATCTGCCTCCGACTCTCGATTGCTGGTACTCAAAGCATGTGCCACCATATCCAGCCCATGAAAGTGGATCTTAGATTGTGGAATTTTAGGCACATTCTGCCCTAATTGGTATCTACTTGATAAATCCTCTTATGATTTAACATTTGTTTTAGACCCTATCTATAAGATTAATATAGACTCCTGAGAGTGATAAGAACTGGAACAAGGATAAAGGCTGGTGACCTGGGAATAGAGACGGAGCAAGGCTATTGTGTTTGTCTATGTTAGCTCATTAGAAACAATGTATATTATGTTTTATTTTGTTTATATATTGCCTTCAGGAAAATTGGCACGTTATGAACATCCCCATAGTTAGACCCAGTAAATTTCATTCTATTCCTTTTTTATAAAAATAGTCATTCGGAAGCTTTTAGTGGCACAAGGCAACAGGTTAAAGCATATGGGAGTAAATTGTATCCTTACAGGAAGCTGTATTATCTACAATGGATTGGGGGTGGTGTGTTCCCTCTTAGCACCTGGCACAACCCTAAAGCTAGGACCATTTCTCCTAGATGTAGGTGGAAGGCACAGCTCCTGAGTGGAGAGCATCATCTTCAGAGAGGCTTTGGGATCTCTTGTTTTGGCCCTGATCTGTGCAGACAATGGTCCATAGCCCCAGAGCAGGAAGGAGGATCTTGAGGTAGTGGGTATCTGGTTGGAATTCCATGAATCTTTCTAATTCTCAGGTTCATGCATTTTCCCAGATGGGCAGCCTCCTGAGCAAGCTGTCAGGCCAGGCTGTATCTGGGACCGTGAATATTATTCCTCTCTGAGCCTCCATAAAAGCAAAGTAAATAGATAAAGCTTGAGTATCTCTGAGGTCCTTTCCACTTGAAAAATTCTTTAGGTCTTAATTTTTCATGTAGAATATAAAATTCCAATTCACCATAATCACTGTAGATTTAGCTGAGGCTGTAGCTTAATGTATCAGATTTGAAAAGAGCATCTTTAAACTGTCTACAGATCCTTACATTTGGGTTAAAATTTAAAAAAAAATAAAAGAGTTTAACACTGAAGACTGAAGTATGGCTCAAGTCACATGAAATGAAGCTGCTATTCTTTAAAAATTCCAACCATACCATGTAATTTCAGACTTCTTTTTTCTATCTAAGAGAGAATAACACAAGCTTGAAAAGCAGTAAATATGTAAAGAGAAAATTTGTCAACTGATATTGGAAGATGTGACCTAGGTCACACATAAATCTCTCCGACAAGAGCTGCAGGGCAAGTCATCATTTCAGAGGGGAAATGAAGGCCTGGCTGGTGTCTTCCCTCAGCTCCACAGTGGATCCACTCTGGTTTTCTGATTATGCCTCTGAATATGATGTGAAAAACCTGCTAGCAAGGTCTGTTTTGCTGTTGTGTGCAGAGAGGGGAAGAGAAAAAGAAACTCCCAAAATTGTTTTTTTAGTGCTAGCACTATTGACAAGTAGTTGAGACTCCACCAACCAGCCTTTGCATTAACAATTCCAGTCCCAGGATCACTTTCCAAAAGTCATGAGTGATGTTATGGGCCTTTCTAATTGCCACCTGTGTGGTTCTTGCAAAGAAAGAGACAATAAATGTTAACGCAGTCAGCAAATCCTGGCTGGTTCTTGTGGCTGCCTCTTAACCAGTCGTCCATCCTGTTTAAATATATGAGGGTCTGCCTTATATCAGAGGGAGGCCTAACTCTCCTGTTAGGACAATTGACAAAAGGAAGGAAAAAAAAAAGAAAGAAGAAGAAGGACATTCATCTCATTAATTTATCAAAACACCACTAATTCCAGAATGTGGTGAGTGAAGTGTTTGTCTGAAGCAGTTACATTCTGCTAGTTGTTCTAAAGTCCTAGTTAGCCACAGAAACCACGCAACACAAGCAAAATATACTCTCAGGAGTGTGGGCTCAGGCAAGCCAGTTGTAAAGAGATGTTGTTCAGAGATGTTGGGCACCCGCTGTACATCAACGCTAATATGACCATGTGCCTCTGAACTCTGCACTCACAGTCAGGCCTTTGGAGAGGTGAACCCAGAATAAAGATGGGGACCCATGGAGCTGCCGTTTTATACTGAGTCGGTACCACTTTTAATGTGCTATAAAACAAGGAGCTGTGATTTTACATGAACTGTGCACAAAAGCAGATGTGGTGTCTGGAGGTTGACTTGGTTCAGATCTGTTTTATAGTCACTGTGCCCAGACAGTAATATGATCTTGAAAAAGGTAAACAACAAAGAGTTTAGCAGTGAAAAATATGCCTAATATAAATACGGTCGTGAGTGTTGGCAGCTTAGAACTTGAAAAATATGACTGTGGCATTAAATTTTTCTGGTGGAATTAGCAGAGGAACAGAACATAGCCTTTAAGGCAATATATCTGAGACAAGGCAAGGAGATAATACATCTAACTCCATGGTCTGTGTGGCACTCCTATAAAGAAAAAGCACAGTAGCTTTATTTAATTGAGAAAATGAATCAATTATGATGATGTTGCATCATCGCATCAGACCCATGTGAAATGGAAAACATAAGTCACCGAATTGTGTAACAATGTTCAGAAGTAATTGAGTACCATAAGCATTTTGAATCAATTTCAGGTTCTGGCTCTGCTACCTTAATGCAAAATGCATGAAGTTGACATCCTATAGTATGTTGCTATCAAGACTGTAATAAAACCCTGGCACAGCATCTCTAAGATCCTGGGCAAAACTGGATCGTTATATCACGAGAGAGAGAGAGAGAGAGAGAGAGAGAGAGAGAGAGAGAGAGAGAGAGAGAGAGAGACCGACCAGTGGTTATCCCTCACTTTCTTGTCGCAGCCTTAACATAGGACAGTTTTAATTACATTTATTTATTTGTGTATGTTTATGGGTACATGTGTGCCACAGTTGACAGAGGGGGTTTTCTCTCTCACCATGAGGGTTCTGAGGATTGAACTCAGGTCATCAGGCTTGTTGGCAAGCACCTTTACTGGGTGAGTCACCTCACTGGTCCAATCAATGTAGTGCAATCCTAAGTTGTCTTTAAGGTATTCTGCTTCTAATCTGCATTATAGGGGAAGACAAGGCAGTAGAGCCCTGTAGATTCATGAGGAAATCCTCCCCCTCTGTCCATCTGGTCCACACAACTCTCGCTTTTGAAGGCAGTGCCACAAACCAACCCTAACCTCACTTAAAGGCATCTCATAGAATTTTTGCCACATTTTCCTCAGAGAATCTAATAATCTCCCAATCTTGGAAATCTGTGGGAAAAGATGTTCTTTGATGTCAAAGATGGATTTCTAGGGGCTGGAGAGATGGCTCAGTGGTTAAGAGCCCTGGCTGCTCTTCCAGAGGACCCAGGTTCAATTCCCATGCACCCCCACACTTATAACTTCAGTTTTGGGGGATCCAACACCCTTACACAGAAACACATGCAGGCGAGACACCGTTGCACATAAAATAAAAGTAAATCTTGAAAAAAATATTTCTAATGCTTTGTCCATTACAGGCAGCTCAGCTGTAGAAATGGATACATCTTTTTTTTTAATATTGGGCACATGGCTACCTGTGTATGCTTAGAAGAAACAAAAGAAAAACAAACACAATAGGAGAAGGGACCTGGTTCTTAGAGATCATTACTAAATTTCTCAGCAGTCTACGGGGTGAGCAGCTCAACCTCCCTTCACAGACTGAATCTCCCCCTGCCATCCTTGTCTGCAGTCTAGGATGGGGCAGTACTTCAGGTAACACCAGGCAGGCACTGGCGGTGAAGACTGAGAACCAGGGCCCCAGGAACTGCTTCTCAGCGTGGTGACTGAAAGGTGGCAACACATGAGCAGGAAGCTTGGCCAGTTGAGATAGAGCATGGGCAATGCTTTCTAAAACATCTGTAACCCCAGCAAGGAGGTGAGCATGAGGGCCATGAGTTCTAGGCCAGCCTGGGCCCGTGGCAAGACTTGGGAGGAGGAAGGACTGCTAGTCAGTCACACTGGTGCAAAAGGAAATTGTACACTTGTCACCCACCCTTGAAAGCCCAATCCATAAACCATTGACATTCATTTTCCATACCATGTAAGTATAACATGAAGTCCAGTGGTGGTGTTTTTTTTTTTGTTTTTTTTTTTGTTTTTTTTTTTGTTTTTTTGGACTGCTGTGATTACAGGCAGATATTCTACAGGTGAAGAAACATTGGAAAGGCTTGGCACCACCAGACCTGGGCCTGTGTCCTAAGCCAGCCCTATTTCTGGGAGGCCTGGTTTCCCCAGCATAGAATAGAGGTTGTCATACCTTAGGGTTGGTTGTGTTGGTCAAATGAGTATGTATAGCAAAGAATTTCTCAAATATCATTAAGGGGCTGAAGAGACGGCTTG
>NC_048597.1:173972852-174014211 GCF_003668045.3 Cricetulus griseus | reverse complement strand
CAGCGGGCACATGTGAGAAAACTTGACATGTGTGACCTCCAGTCCACTACCCACCCACAGCTGTGCTCCACCTACCCCCTTACCCTGCCCAACCCATCCCAGGGGAGAGCAGTGGGTGAGGTCAGACTCCCACCCACCACGTAAACTGAGGCCAATCAGGAGGACTGGGAGGCAGCTCAGGCCAGTGGGGTGGGTTCTAGGGAAAAGCCTTCTGTCTGTCCAGGAACCCTACTGGGAGCTTCACTGTGGGGCCCAGGGCCTGGTCTCCTGGGAATGGCAGTGGTGGGCAGGCTAATGGAGGGGGCTGCATGCTGAATGCCAGGTCCCAGAAAGCCCTGTATGATTATTAATACTGTCAACTTCACAGGGTTCAGAAACACCCAGGAGATACACCTCTGTGCACATCTATGAGGGATTTTCTAGACTGTGTTCACGGAGATGGGAAGACCCACTCCAACTGTGGGTGCCATGCTGATGCAATAGGATCTTGGACTAAATAAAAAGGAGAAAGCAAGCAGAACTCCAGCATCCATCTCTCTCTGCTTCCTGGCTATGGATGCAGTGTGGGTTCATCTGCTGCCATGACTTCCCTGTGAACCCGTACTGGCTGGTTTTGTGTGCCAACTTGACACAAGCTAGAGACATCAGAGAGGAAGGAGCCTCAGTTGAGGAAATGTTTCTATGAGATCCAGCTGTAAGGTATTTTCTCAATTAGTGATTGTGGCGGTTTGAAAGAAAATGGAAGTGGCACTATTAGGAGGTGTGCCCTTATTAGATGAAGTGTGTCACTGTGGAGGCAGGCATAGAGGTCTCATATAAGCTCAAGCCAAGTCCAGTGAGACAGACCACTTCCTGTTGCCTGTGCATCAAGATGTAAGATTCAGCTGTTTCTCTAGTACCATTTCTGCCTGCATGCAGCCTCGCTTCCTGCCATGACGGCAATGTACTAAACCTCTGAACTGTCAGGGAGCCATCCCTCTAAATGTTTTCCTTTGTAAGAGTTGCCATGGTGGTCAATGTGTCTCTTCACAGCAATAGAAACCCTAACTAAGGTTGTGATCAATAGGGGAGGGCCCAGCCCATGGAGGGTGGTGCTCTCCCTGGGCTGGTGGTCCTGGATTCTATAACAAAGCAGGCTGAGCAAGCTATGGGGAGCAAGCCGGTAAATAGCTCATCTCACTTATGGCCCTTGTCAGGATGAGATGGGAGGTGGGCATGTTTGAGCCCCTGCAGTCCTGGGTATTAAACCCAGGCCTTTGCACATGCTAGGCCAGTCCTCTTCCACTGTCCACATGCATAATCCGGGTAGTTTTTAAAAGTTTACTGAGATATAATTTACATGAAGTCAAATCCAATCCATTTATGGTTCCCCATGCTTGTCATAAATGCACGAAGCTATGAAACCATCATTATTAGGCTAGAAGGCATCTCCTCACCCTCAGAGATGCCTTCCAGTTTCAGGGGATCTGACACCCTCACCCAGACATACATGCAGGCAAAACACCAATGCACATTTTTTTAAAAAAAAGAAAAGAAAAAGCCAAAAGGCTCAATCTTCAGCAATTTAAAGATAGATAGATAGATAGAAAGATAGACAGATAGACAGATAGATAGAGCTGGAGAGCCAGCTCAGCAGTTAAGAGCACTGGCTGCTCTTGCAGAAGTCCTGAGTTCAATTCCCAGCAACCACATTGTGGTTCATAACCGTCTGTAATAAGATCTGATGCCCTCTTCTGGAGTACAAGCATGCATGCAGATAAAGCACTCATAATCAATAATTAATGAATTAAAATACAAAATAAAAGCAAAACAATATAGAAACCCCAAACCAGAGCTTGTTCTTGGGTTCTCAGGCTTGGCAGGAGTACCCTCCCCTACTGAGCCATCTTACCAGCCCACCATGAAGCTTCTAAGAAGGGTGAAGCCCCTCTCACCAGCACCAATAACCTATAGGGTCAATGCTAGAGGAAGGAGAAATAGGATTCATTTTCTGTACCATGTTCTGGTGTGTATGGATACTTGTAAAGACAATCGTACACCCAAGGGCCCTTCCTGCCGAGCACCCACCCCAATCAGCAAGGCAAGTGCTTCCATGCCAATAGCTGGCTAGTGGCAGACAGAGGTGTTTCCCTGGCTTCTGTGTCCACTGCCAAAGGCTGTACTTCTCCATTCTTTGGATCTATCCATCACTATCACTTCTGTCTTGTCTGGAGGGCATTGAGTCCAGGGAGACTCTGTTTCCTGTGGGGTGTAGAGACAGAACTGCAGACAGGGAGGGAGGAACATCATGCTACATGGGGCAAGGAAGAAAGATGAGTAGGTCAGGGTTAGTGGAGAAGCCCCTGGGTGATGAGGCTACTGAGAAGACACCGGGGAGCTCCAGAGTGTGTGAGGAGTAGGATAGAGCAGCCCTGAGGTTGTCACAGAACTCCATGATGGACACCCTGGAGTGTTTTAATGCCTGAGGATGGCACAAGGTTGGAACTCAGGAGGGTGTGGGAAGCTCTGCATTGGTCTGCGCTGTTCAGTTGTTCAGGCTGTACCCAGAAGCAAATCACCTGGCAGGAACAAGAAGGAGGTGAAACCCAGCCTGGACTCCAGACTGTGGGCTGGAATCTGTCATTGCCACTGTCACAGGGAGACCCACACTTCCTTGTTCCCTGGAAGCTGGAGTCCCAAATGCATGCATAGGGTCAGTAGAGACTTCAGTGGCAGAAGCCAGTCTACAGAGCGACAACAGTGAGGCTCTCAGGGGACCACACCTTGGATTTGACAATATCAGAGAGAATAGCCTGTGGCCAGGACAGCGAGGAGAGGGTGTGTGTCTTAGTTACCTTTGTTTTTATTTGGGGGTCTCTGTTCCAGAGGGTTAGAGTTCATGACTGTGGGGGGAACATGACAGCAGGCAGGCAGGTAGGCAAGCAGGATAACAGGCAGGCAGCAGGCAGGCATTGGAGGAGTGCTAAGAACTCACATCTTGATCCACAAGCAGGAGAGAGAGAGAGAGAGAGAGAGAGAGAGAGAGAGAGAGAGAGAGAGAGAGCAAGCTAACTGGGAATGACATGAGCTTTTGAGACCTCAAAACCTGCCTGCTCCATACTCCAACACACCTCCTCGAACAAGGCCACACCTCCTAATCCTTCCCAAACAGTTTCACTAACTGTGGACCAAACATTCAAATATATCAGCCCACGGGGGCTGTTCTCATTCAAACTACCACTAAGTATGTAGAATGATTCCCAGGGATTCCTAGTGCTTGCAGAAGGGTCAAGGAGCCGGGGACAGCGTCAGGTCAGGAGGATCTGGAAGAAGCAAACTGAGAATTCTGACCTGGTAACCATGACCCTAGCTAGCTCACTGGGGGTGAGGGGGGATGCTGGGCATGCTCTGTGCTGGCGCTACATCTAGCCAATGTGTCTAACCTGCAGCTCACAGATTTCATGAGAACCCAGATTTTTTTTTCTTTTTGTAACTTTGTAAATGGCAATCTCTCATGGCAGTGTCAGAAAGTCAGACATACCTGTAGGGAAAAGAGCCAGAAATCAAAAAGACTGCATGAGCCACTGCCACAGTCAGCAGCCCCATCAGCCTTAGAAGCACCCGTGGGCAGGCGTGCCGGTCACCAGCCTTGCCCTTGTGTGTCAGTTTTCACCATGCTCCATCTTGCCTTTCCTCATCCAAGCTCTTGTAGTTAGAGAGCATCAGTGGGGTGAAGAAGAGAGAGCAATCACTCTGCGAGGCTCAGCCTAGACACCATTCCAATGGGAGGCTCTGTGGGGCAAGGAGCAGGAAAGGGAAGGTCACCTATTGTTTTCCAGTCATCATGGTTCTGACCCCTGTGCTATGTAATGCGTGTGCCAGGCACAGGCCATTTGCATCAGCTCACTGAGGGCCTCTCCAGAGGGGCGAGAGGAACGTGGAGAGGCCCTTGGTTTCCTGTGCTCCTAGCAGGGGAAGCACCTGTTGGCTTGTGTGGGGCTTTTTTTTTTTTTTTTTTTTTTTTTTTGAATCCTTTTGGTCTGCCTTATCCTTGTGCTTGCTTTTTGGGTTTATGCTTGTTACCTCCTGGCCTCAAGATGGCTGCTCCAGCTCCAGACTTTACATTGTCAAATGCAAACAAAGACAGGAAGCAGTGCCCTAGATAGCATGCAGAGAAAACTTTTCTTGTTAGTCTCTTTTCTATTGTTCATTAAAAAAAAGGAGGTCTTTCCCACCTCCTCCCCAGCAGATTTCCTGTGTGTGTGTGTGTGCATGTGTATTCAGGTATGTGTGTGTGTGCATATGCATATGTGTGTGTGTGTGTGTGTGTGTGTGTGTGTGTGTGTACAAGTGTGTGTATGTAGGAATGTGTATGCAGGTACACTCAGGTGTTAACTCCTCAGGAGATGTCTGCCTTGTTATTTGAGACAGGTTCTATCACTAGAACTTGGGGATCACCAATCAGGCTGGCCTCCAAGTTCCATAAATCCACCTGTCTCCACTCCCTAGCACTAGAATTAGAAACACATACCACCATGCCTAGAGGGTTTTTTGTTTGAGTTGGTTTTTCACAATGGTTCTAGAGATTGAACATAGAGCCTCCTGCTTGTCTGTCAAGCTCTTTACTGACTGAGCTATCTCCTCAGGCCCATGTACCCCATTTCCACAGATGAGAACACACCCCCAAAAGTTAATGAACAAGCATAAGGTTTATAAGGCAGTGCTGGGGTTTGGACCACCTATGTCTCAGTTTAGCATTCCAGCACATCCTCAATGCTAACAGGTGACAACTGACAGTTCTATAGAGAAATTAAGCTCTACCAACCTCAGAGCATAGCTAGACCCCACGGTGCATACGGAGTGCCAGACATCTGGTGGCCCAGATGCATTGCACATGCTGGGTGGCAAAGCCCAATGAGGTCAGTTTAAAGCACAAACCTGAACAAGTTCCAGCACCCTGGGAGGGAGAGGCCTCCCTGGAGTCTCCAGGAATGGGCTGCCTCTGCTAGCCTAACGTGGGCCCCCTGCTGAAACACCTGGGAATGGCCTGGGTTACAGTGGCCATCCCTCAATACCTCTGCAGTCTGCTAGAAACACACTGTGCCCACCTTCAGTTAGGAGAGGTAAGAGTAGCTGGCAGCCACCCTCCTGCCCCTGAGAGGAGTGTCCTCTGCTGCAGAGCCGACAAGCACACAGATCTTCCTGTTGGTCTTGTTTGCTCATCTGAACCTCTGGGGGAACAATGATGGCCCATTCCCTGGCCTCCTGCACCTGGGGCCCCTTCTTCATGACTCCAGGGACACCATTCACATTGTCCCTTTAGCAGTATGGGGCCTTCATGGCCTGTATGATCCCTCCCAATTCCATTATGCAAAGATAGAGATGAGCTCTGCCTGCAGATGACCATGATAAACACATGTGCCATTCGTGGAGCCAGCCTGAGTCCACGTTGTCATGCGAAAGCTCTAGGCTCTTTGGGGTGATTGGCTTCTGCTTGGATGCCTGAAAGGGGCAGGGGGAAAGATGGCACCTGGCTCTAGCCCACCCTTAACGTGTCCTGGCAGACGTCCACTGAAGTAAGCATTCTGTCCTATCCTGGGTGTTCTTTGGGCATCTGCAGTTGGCTAACTCCTATTTCATTTTCTTCCTGGTTCTGCTAGCAAAAGCCATTTTCAACTGGGCCTTTGCTGGCCTTGCTGGGCCCTAGTCTCAATGACCATCTTACCCAGTCCAGGCTGGCTCTTCATGGCCTTTTATGCTAACAACTTGTCCCCTCACATGGCATCATCCTGGTGGCCTGTGACTCTCACACCTCCACATGCATCAGAGGTATACAATGAGGGGTGCATACCCTAGCTGTACCCCCAGCCATCCTGATTTACCTAAGCCATTTTTTTACTCAGCCGGTTGCTCCGAAGTGTTTTCTTTCCTTCCAGATCCCAACTTGGAAGCCCTTAAGTCTCCTGTGCCCTGCCACCACCTCCAACCCACATCCTTCTTACACATGTGATCACAGGCAGCCGGAGGGGGCTTTCCACTCCTCTTGGTTTGATCAGGATGCCTCTAGGTTAGGGTGGCTTCTCTGTTGCTCTCATGTGAAGGCCAGGCTAGCCAAGCCTTTTTGCACTATGTCTTCCTCTGGGATGTTGCATTGCTGCAAACTCCCCCAGTGGGGTGTCAGAGCTGGGAGTGTCTGACTGCTTTAACAGTCCCACCCTTCTCTGGGTAAGGGAATGCTAGTTCTCAAAAGAGCTGTGCTCCAGTTCCATTCTGTTGCTGTGACGAACACTGTGACCAAAAGCAGCTTAGAGGAGAAAAGGGTTTACTTCAGCTTATGGGTTACAGTAGTCACGAAGGAAGGCAGGGCGGGAACTTGAAG
This sequence comes from Cricetulus griseus, assembly GCF_003668045.3. NCBI lineage: Eukaryota > Metazoa > Chordata > Mammalia > Rodentia > Cricetidae > Cricetulus > Cricetulus griseus. The sequence goes on along the minus strand of NC_048597.1, from coordinate 174,007,853 downwards.
CCAGGCCTGCTTGCTATTCCACACACATTACCTCCGACAAAGGAACTTGCTTCATGCCAAAGTACAGCAGATGGAGGACACCGCTCTCTGGCTCACTGCTCTCTTGCTTAGCTAGCTTTCTTACACAGCCCAGGACCACTTACCTGTGACTCTCATACCTCCACATGCATCAGAGGTATACAATGAGGGGTGCATACCCTAGCTGTACCCCCCAGCCATCCTGATTTACCTAAGCCATTTTTTTTGAAATCATACAGGGAACGGTGCAGCCATCAGTGGGAATGTGTGCAGAGCAAAGTTTGGATCCCCAGCACCTATGTAAATACCAGGTGGATTCGGGGGACCTCCTGTAATTCTAGACTTGGAAGGCAGAAACAGAGGATCCTCAGAGAAAGCTTGCTAGGGAAACTAGCCATATCAGGAGTTCTGGGTTTGATTTAGAGACCCTGCCTCATTAAATAAGGTGAAAGAGCCGTGGAGGATGATTAGGCTTCTACAGTTTCACACACACACACACACACACACACACACACACACACACACACACACACACACACGTGAATGGCTCCTGAGGAATGAATGCTGGCAGAGCTTGACACGCCCATACATGTACTCATGCAAATATGAAGACACAAAGTCAGTTCCCTTTATATTCCCTTTGCCTCTCTCCTCCACCCTCTCCCCTCAGCAGCATCACCTGCCTCTGCTGCCAGCCCTGGTTCAATGTGCCCTTCAAGGGGAGCAGTTGGCTAGCCTGCCATTCCCAGAGTAAGCCACTCTCTCTGAGTAGCACTCTGAGCTGAAAGGCCATATGGAATACAACACTGTCACCTAGGATGAGGTTGTGTCCTTGTGAGTTGGGAGAACAGAGGCTCTTGCCCAGGAATTGTTGGCCAAGGATCATGAAGACAGGCCCCCTTGCTTGCTAACTCAGATTCTTTCTGCAAGGCAGTGAGGGCCAAGCAGGGAGCACCGAGAGTTAACCAGAGGGGTGCTCACACAAAGCCCTTTTATTTTCTCAGCAACATGAAGTTCAATCAGAAAGTTGCTGCTCCAGTTTCAAAGCCTTCAGCTGGCGAGGCCCCTTGAAGGGTTTCTCAGGCTCAGGAGATGTGACTCCATGAGCATGAGCATGTACACGAGAGCGTGCTCGCGCACACACGCATGCACAAACATGCTCTGGGCACGTGACTTGGCACCTGCTTCTCTGTGGGCAACTTGATGCATTGCTTTCCTCCTTATGATTGACAGTACTAAAGCATTTTCATTATTTAGAGTGCTGAGGTATGCTTCCTCTCTCCTTCAACAGCGATGTCACAGTGCCCACCAGCAAGCCTCCCCACCCCACCCCTTAGTGGTAATCCACAGATGTCATCTCCTGAGGAGGGGGCAGACAAGCCCTGTCACCGAGTTCCCCGGGGACACCTTATCAGCCCCCTCCCCTTTTTTTCAGTGCCAAGTGACAGGGAACCAAGCTCTTATCTTTACGGCAGCAGTTTGAAGGTCCACTGGCTCTAGGGACCAAAGTGTAGGGTCCAATGTAGGAATATAGGATCAGGGAGAGTTAACATTGTTCCCTCTATCCTCTGGGCAGCACAGATGCCCCCTCCCCTGCAGGCATATATGGCACCTCCATCGTTTGGAAGGCTTCCCTGCCTAGGTCTACATGACCATAACCTTGTAGCCTTGCTGTGTCCTGACTCAGAGACTCCCAGAGATTATCACCCTTGAAGAGGAAGGACCCCCTACCCTGGAGGCTCTTTGAACAGAGCCCCAAACATTACAGAGATCAAGGACCACATTTCACAGATAGATCTGCCCAGTACAGCTTTTAGCCTCAGCTGTGAACTAGCCTTGTTTGTAAAGTGACGCTGTTTAGTCAAACATGGAGAGATTCAAGACCAGCCAAAGCTACATAGAGTCCATGTCAGAAAATGAATACATGCAAAAGTAGAGGCTAGGATTGCAGCTCAGGTGGTAGAGTGCATGCCTAGCATGCATGAGACTCAAGGTTTGATCCCCGACACTGCAGATCCCCACACCTGTAACCCCGGCACTTGGGAGACAGAGGCAGGAGGATTGGGAGTTCGGGGTTATCTTGAGCTACATGTTAAATCGGGAACCGGCCTGGGCTACATGTTCTAGAAAGAGGAGGAAGAGGCAGCATGGCAGCATGCCTGTCAAGAGCCAGCCACAGACTCCTTATCTGTCACTGCACCTGAGAGCTGAGAGAAAAGGACAGAGAGTGGGAGAGAATGGAAAAAAGGAAAGGAGGAAGTAGGCAGGCATCAGCGGAGGTGATGTCAGCTGAGATGGTGACGTTGAGGGCTCCCCAGGAGTATCTAGGGTGATGTGGATGTGGGGGCTCAGGAGAGCCTAAGGTGCCTTGTGCTGGGCTTGGTGCTGACACTGCTTACATCCTTGGAGGGGATATTGGTCTCCCTTTTGCAGGAGCAGATGGAGGGGGCACAGAGAAGTTTGGGAGTCTTGTCCAAGTCACACAGCTGCTGTGTAGAAGGAAGGGACTTGAATCTAGGTCTGTGTAGATTCTGGTCCAGGCTTGTTGCTTTCCCTGGAAGCCCCAGGAAGCCTCCCAATGTGGTCCTCACTGAAAATGAGCAGATCCCAGGATCCAGTCTCAGGAGGCACTGGTGCAGTGTGGCCAGTCCGGGTAGGGGATGGTCTGAGCTCTCTGCCTTCCACTGAGTCAGGCTCCCTTGACGATGTGGGAGGGACTGGGCCATCATCAGGCCAGGGACCTGACAGGGCTTCCTCAGTGCAAAACTCTTCTGGGCAAGCCAGGAACAACATGCTGAAGTTCAGTTCTGCTCAGAAGGCCCTGGTCCCTCTTCCTGCTGTCCCCAAGAAGAATCTGACCCTGGAGAAGGAGAACCTGGGCTGAGGGCTGTATCAGCAGCAAGAAAGGGTCTAAGATCAGCTCTGAGGCTGGCCCTGGGGTTGAACTGTGGCTGGGTAGAAAAAAGTGCATGCCCAACCAGAATGGCACTGGAAGAAACTAGAATGTGCAAACAGGGCATCTCTCTTATGGAACTGTAGAACCTAGCATGTTCTATCTGGTAGGGAGAGCGTGATTTCTATAATTTCCCTCTCAGATGGCTCTTTAAGCAGGTGACAGACCAGTAGTCTATTTTTCACACCATGTTTTGTTGTTGTTGTTGTTTACTGATCTATCTTTACTTTTCTTCCCTTTTTAGCCTCATTAGTGCTCATTCACAAAAGTATCTGTGACATCAAGGGTCTGGAATTTTATGTTATTTTTTCTAATGTTAATTAAAATAAATATACAACAGCTAAAATTAAAAACTTCATCTCTTCGTCAGGTGTGGCGGTGCACAACTTTAATCCCAGCACTTGGGAGGCAGGGGCAGATGGATCTCTGTGAGTTCAAGGCCAGCCTTGTCTACATAGTGAGTTCTAGGACAGCCAGAGTCCCTGTCCAAAAAACAAAACTAAACAAAAACAACCTTTTGCCTCCTCACTGCATGTGGTAGGGCTTACCTGTAATCCCAGAACTCAGGAGGTGGAGGCAGGATATCAAGGTTTAAGGTTATCCTAGACTACAGGCTAGCCTGGACTATATGAGACCGGATGAAAAATAGAAGATTCCTTCTTGACATTTTGGCTATGATCAAGTACAGAGCTTGTGAGCCAGGTGTGTGGTCATTGCACAGGACCTTACTGAGTGCCTGCTGTGTGAGCCCCAGCTGGGCTCGCTCCTGCACTGGTAGGGCTTCCCTGCCAAAGGTGCCATCCCATAGAAGGCTGCCATGGATCCTTCACTCACTCACCCTCCAAATTGCATCAAATTGGAGCCTGCTGACTAGTCAGGACCTGGAGTGTGGACACTGGTCAGGGTGGGCTGAGGGGAGCCTACTAGAACAAGACTCTCAAACTTCAGGGTGCTTTTGTGTCATTTAGGGGCAGGCAAGGAAACTGGGTCAGCACATTAAGTGTTGGACCCCACTCTTAAAATATTGCACTGACTGCTAGACTGAGCCTGGGACCCAGGAACTGCAGAGACCTGTCCCACCTTCAGTGATTCTGATCTAGTTGTTCTTAGGGTCCCACATGGAGGACTTCATTCCAGACTCAAAAGGTCCAACAGTCAGTGCCTTCCCATACAGCATACTCAGCCGTGTGGTGTGGCCTTGTACCAGCCATTTAACCTTTCTGTGCGTGATTATAACCATGATGGTGGTGATGGTGGCAATGATGAAATGTAGAACTAAGAGGTTTATGAGGACATGCTCACAGGGGAGAAATTAGAAAATCAGAGGGGCAGACAATGAAATGTGGTGGCTTACTTCCTCGAGCATAAGGTGGTATCCCCCCCCCTTCCTCTGGCATTGTCCTCAGTCTTTGTGGACACTCAGCCTACTTAATCTCCAGGGCTGAGTGAAATGAGTTTCAACCATCAGGACACTGTCACATGTGTGGCTGGCTTGCTGTGTCACATGCCACTGTCACTGGTAGTGAGAGGACCCTGCACTCTTTCTAGAATATTGCTGGGCGTGTGAACAACAAGCAGGAAAGTTGGAACATCCTCCTGCTGGGTTCTGTGTCAGAGAGACCCTCTCAGCAAGCAGCCAGCTCACTATAGGCTCTGTGTTCTTGGTGGTTTCCTCACCTCTCATCCCTCCATGAAGGTGAGCACAAGGGATCGTTGACTCTCCAGTGCCATGCCCAGCTCCTTCGTGAATAATCAGCCTAACCTTGCTGCTGTGGTCCCTTGCAGATGTCCTGGCGACCGCAGTACCGCAGTTCCAAGTTCCGGAACGTGTACGGGAAGGTGGCCAACCGGGAGCACTGCTTTGACGGGATCCCCATCACCAAGAATGTACACGACAATCACTTCTGTGCAGTCAATGCCCGCTTCCTGGCCATAGTCACTGAGAGTGCAGGAGGTGGCTCCTTCCTTGTCATCCCCCTGGAGCAGGTAGGTTGCCCTGGTTTCCCTGAGACTCTGAAGGAGAGCAGGGCTGGACCCGGGAGCCCTGAGATCTGTTTTCTGTGCATCTAGATGGGCCTCTACCGAGAGGACTGGAATGCACCTGTCTCTAAATCCAGCTTGGCTTCTGTCATTCTATCACAGTGTTCTCTTGGTATAGAGCAGGAGGAAAACAGAGACAGCTATGGGTACTTTGGGACACACCCTCTGCTGGGAGGCTGGCCACCATCTGCTGGGCCTTGGTGCCCACTTCCTGCCTGGAGGCTTTCACCCCTGGGCTGCTTATGTGACTGCTGCAGGTTAAACCCACAAAGCTTACTGCTGCGATTTTGATGCTGTTAGCCATTCAGGCACAGTCCCAGGAGGCCCGTGGGAGGTCACGAGCCTCAGGCAAAGTGCTTGCTGTCAGTCTCACTTGTTTATGCCTGAGCTCCCATTCCTGGCCTGACTCATCCCTGCTCCAGGGAGGAGGCGCTTATAGAAAGAAACACTGCTTCTAGAAATGCTGTCAGCTGGTAGCAGGGACAATTTCCAGGCTTTCCTCCCACAGAGGGTGCACAGCTTTGGGGACTGTGTGGGACACATCCTCTTTCCCACCACAGGGCCAGCTACAGTGGTCCTGAGGACAGAGCTAGACCTCAGGAAGCTCTAAGGAGTGACTCTTGAGCTGGAGGTACCAGCTTTCGCACCTGCCATCCAGTAGCCCTTCCTTACATGTGTCTCTTTTGTTTCCCTGTATTGATAAAGCAGGGTTATAACTCCTCTCCCTGCACTGGCCACACGGGCCTCAAGTGGCAACAGACATCAATGTTGCCCAGGAGCTGCAATGCAGGGGTATCTTTGTGACAGTCATTTGTGAGCCACACAGTAGAGATGGGTTGTTGTTTCCTTGGTGAAGTTAGCAGCTTTGCTTATGGACCTCTGAAATACAGCTTGCCTCCCTTTCCAAGCCAGATGGCCTCAAATATCTGCCATGGAGGCTAGCTCAGCTCCAGGCATCTGTAGAGGCCTGTGGACCCCTGGGATGGGTGGGATAAGCCCATTGCCTGTGCCTTGTCATGTTCTACTTCCTAAATTACAGACATCAACACTCGGTGCCTTTTTATACAGCAACAATTCTAGATGGAATCAAGATGTAAGTGTTTAAATGGGGGAGAGGAAGAGAGAAGAGGAGAGAGCCTGGCAGGTGGTATACATACATAATCCCAGCATTTAGGATGTTGGAGCAGGTACCTGAGTGAGATTTTTATCTAAGAAAGGAAAAAAGGAAGTGGAAAGAAGAGTGGTGGTCTATCAGGGAAAATGGGAAACATTTTGAAAGGATTTTAATACTAATTTTAAATTATAGCTATTTACTTTGTGTGATGTGTGTGTTGTGGATGTGTGTGTTGTGTTGTATGTGTATTGTGTGTATGTGTATATGTGTTATGTGTGTGTTTTGTGTGGTGCATGTGTGCATGTGGGTATCCATGATATGTGAGTGGTATGTATAGGTGTATGTGTGTGAGGTGCGTATATAGCATTTGGTGTGTATGTGTATATGTGTGTATGTATGTGGTATGTGTGTGTGGTGTGTGCATGTGTGTGTTGTGTGTGTAGTGTTTGGTGTGGTGTATGAATGTGGTGTGTTGGTGTGGGTGTGTGTGGGTGTGGTGGGTGTGTATATATGTGTGTGTTGTGCATGTAGTATTTGGTGTGTGTATATGTATGTGTGGTATGTGTAGTGTTTGGTGTGTGTATGTGTATATGATATCTGTGTATATGTGGTAGGTATGTGTGGTTTATATGTATGGTAGGGATGTATGTGTGTATATATGTGGTGTGTGTAGTGCTTGGTATGTGTGTATGTTTGTGGTGTGGTGTGTGTATGTGTGCAATGTATATGTGGTATGTGTGTATGTATGTGGTATGTGCAGTGTGTGTGTATATGGTATATGTGTATGTATATATGTAGGTAGTATTATGTGTGGTGTGTATGCATGTGTATGTACTGTGTGTTTGTAGTATGTGTGTATGCGTGTAGCGTTTGGTGTGGGGGGGTGTATGTGTAGTGTTTGGCGTGTGTGTATGTATGTGGTATGTGTGTGTATGTATGTAGTGTATGCAGTGTGTATGTGGTATATGTGTATGTGTATATGTATGTGGTATGTGTGTGCAGTGTGTATGTGGTATATGTGTATGTGTATATGTATGTGGTATGTGTGTGTATGTATGTAGTGTATGCAGTGTGTATGTGGTATATGTGTATGTGTATATGTATGTGGTATGTGTGTGCAGTGTGTGGTATATGTGTATGTGTGTATGTATGTGGTGTGTGCAGTGTGTGGTATATGTGCATGTGTGTATTATGTGGTGTGTATGCATGTGTGGTATATGTGTATGTGTGTATGTATGTAGTGTATGCAGTGTATGTGTATGTGTGTTATGTATGTGATGTGTGTGCAGTGTGTGTGGTATATGTGTATGTGTGTATGTATGTGGTATGTGTATATACATGTGTTTGTATGAGTACACATGTGTATGGGGGGTAAGGTGTATGCCACAGTGCATATGTGGGGTTAAAAGACAGCTTTCAGAAGCCAGTTCCTTCCCTCTACCATATGGGTCTCATGTATGGAACTCAGGTCATAAAGGGTTGGCAGCACCTTTATCCACTGAGCCATCTCACTGGCAGCAGGAGAGCATCTTTAAAACCATGCTGCGTGAAAGGCTCGATACGTGAAAGCATCTCCCCAAACCATCAGGGAAATGACTGCTACAATAGAATATATTTGCAAGCTACTAGTTCCTGTACTACAATGAGGTGCCCAAACAAAATTAAAAGGAAACCACGTGCTTGAGCAGCATATTTTCAGTACACAACAAATGAAACCTTTGTGTTCTGGAACACAGAGGGTTCCAGAAGAATCAGTACAAAAGGGAAATGGACAAAAGACCTGCATAAGCAATTCACAGAAGAAACACATTTAGTAGATCGCTCAGGACTGTGGTGTACAGGCCCCTTGTTGAGTGAGCAGAGTAGCTAGGAGATAGCTATTCACTTCTAAGACACCAGCCAGCATCCCACCTCGAGAATCTGTTCAGCTGAATTGTCTTCAGGTGGATTTAAAATGTTAGCAGATGGGTGTGGTGGCACAAGCCTATGATCTCAGCCCTGAGGAAGCAGAGTTATCCCACGGCTGCTTTTGGGCTATGTATCAAGTTCCAGACAGCCAGGACTATAGCAAGGCATTGTCTTAAAAAAAAAAGGGGGGGGTAGCAAACATGGTGACACACATCTGGAATCACAGCACTGAGGAGGTAGAGGCAGGGATATCACATGTCCAAGACCCACCTGAGTTACACAGAGGTACCCTGTCTCTAACAGATGCACACACTCAAGTATTTGCAGCTTTTCTTTTACTGTTTTAGAAACAGGGTCTCACTATATATAGCTCTGGCTGGGCTGGAACTCCCTATTGTGGACTTGAATTCACATTGATCCGCCTGTCTCCCCCTCCTGAGCACTGGGATTAAAGGTGTGTGCCACCATGCCCAGCTTGTTTGCAGTATTTTTAACCTCCAAGTTTATTGTTATTATTTTCATCAGTTAAAAAAAAAAAAACTTCTCTGTCAAGTTGTGTCTTAGTCACTGTTCTATTGCTGTGAAGGAACACAAGGCAGTGCTTATAAAAGAAAATATTTAATTGGAGCTGGCTTACAGTTCCAGAGGCTTAGTCCATCATCATGGCAGGGAGTATGGCTGGCAGGCAAACATGGTGCTGGAGAAGGAGCTGAGAGCTACATCCTGATCTCCAAGCAGAGAGAAAGGACTGGACTTAGCATAGGCTATTGAAACCTCCAAATCCACCCCCCCCCCCAGTGACACACTTCCTCCAATAAGACCACACCTAATTCCTCTAATCCTATCAAAGAGTTCCACTCTCTGGTGACTAAGCATTCAAACATATGAGTTTATAGGAGCTATTCTTATTCAAACTATCACAAACTGCTTAAAAGCTTCTAAATTCTGTACTCTATACAGAGACATCAACCTCCCTGGAAACAGTGTTACACATACTCTCTCTCAATCTCTCTCTCTCTCTCCCTCTCCTTCATTTGTTCACATTCCTGGGGTTCCACTCACATGGAGTGGGTATCCTGATTCACAGGTGTGCTGTCATAGTGAAAATTTGCATGCCCACTGCAGGCCCATCATGGAGGAAGCAGGTGGCACGTCTCTTTTCTCATGGGTTCTGTGGTCATCCAAACAGGCCCTGTTCAGTCTCCAGATCACTTCCCACACTTCAGGATGATGAATTCTAGAGGGCTTTCATTTCCTTGGATTATAGCTATCATCACAGTGTGTTCATCACAAACATGAAATCACCCTGGACTGGGGATGTGTAGCTCAGTTGGTGGGGCGCTTGCCTAGCATGCATGAAGGCTTGCTGTATAGACCAAGTATGGTGGCCCATGGCTCAGGTTTGTAGTTCTCCCAGTTCTCAGGAGGTGGAGGCAGGAGGATCAGAAGTTCAAAGCTATTCTCTGCTTCATAGTGAGTTTGACATTATCCTGGGCTATATGAGACCCTGTCTCTAAAAATAAAATCTTTAAAATATGAATCAATGAACTAAAGTAATAGCAATCACATTTCACATACCCCCCAGGAAAACATATTTTATGAAAAATAATATTTTTTGAGAAATAATATTTTCTTTTTTTTTTTTTTTTTGGTTTTTTCAAGACAGGGTTTCTCTGTGTAGCTTTGGAGCCTATCCTGGCACTCGCTCTGGAGACCAGGCTGGCCTCGAACTCACAGAGATCCGCCTGCCTCTGTCTCCCGAGTGCTGGGATTAAAGGCATGCACCACCAATGCCCGGCCTAGAAATAATATTTTCTAAAGCCAAAAAAAGTTAATGAGGGTTTCAAGATGGGTCCGGGTGGTAGAGTGCCCACCTAGCATGTAGAAGGTTCTTGGTTAGATTCTCAGCACTGAAAAAAGAATGGATAAGAAGAACAGCATTGTTGCTACTTTTCAAAATCCCTTTTAATGTTCCTCTGGCTTGATAGAGGACAGCTGGACTCTCGAGCCTGCTTCTGCATTCAGCCTGTGGAAGTATCGCATGAGAAGTCACTTTAAAAATACCATAGACTCATGAGATTGCACAAGCAGGGGTGTAGTGTGAGTGATGTGCCCAAAGTAGTTTTGATCCCGTGGATTCCCTGAGAAGGTCTTGTTTTTTACTTATGCTTTATTTATTTATGGTAGGTGTCTTAGCTGGGGTTTCTATTGCTGTGAAGAGACACCATGACCACAGAAACTCTTATAAAGGAAAACATTAATTGGGGCTGGCTTACAGTTCAGATGTTTAGTCCATTATCACCATGGTGGGACATGGCAGTGTGCAGGCAGACTGGTGCTGGAGAAGGAGCTGAGAGTTCTATATATTGATCAGCAGGCAGCAGCAGGAGACTGCCACACTGGGTGTAGCTTGAGCATATATAAGACCTCAAAGTCCACCTCCACAGTGACACACTTCTTCCAACAAGGCCACACCTACTCTAACAAGGCCACACCTACTCTAACAAGGCCACACCTCCTACTAGTGCCACTCCCTGTGGGCCAAGCATTCACACACATGAGTGATGGGGAATGTACTGTGTATGTTTATCTTATTGATTGTTAAATAAAATACTGTTTGGCCAATGAGACAGCAAGTAGACGGGACTAGGAGTCAAAGAGGATTCTGGGAAATGTAGTAGAGAAGTGATGATCCATGCAGGAAGTGACATAGCAAGGAGACTCATATTTAAGCGAAGATGAAACAGGAAGGGCCTCTCTTTCCCCTTCGCCTCCTCCAGCAGCAAGATGTGATCCACCAGCAAGGAGGGATGCCAATAAGGCATCCGATAAGATAAGTCTTATAAAATATATAGATTCATGATAATTGATACTGAGCAAACAGCATTGTACCTAATACAAGTTTCTGTGTATCCATTTGGGCCTAACTCGGGCAGGCTACTGGCGTAAAGCTCACACGTGGCGGTGGGGCTCAGGCAGCTTTTGGCGGAAAGATTTATCATAACAAATGAGTCTATGGGGGCATTCCTATCCAAACCACCCCAGGAGGGTCCTGCAACTGCCATGATATGCTGTGGAGGTCAGAGGACTACCTGCCACAACTGGTTCTCTCCTGACACTGTGTGGGCACAGGAATGTGACAACCCAAGTTGTCAGGTTTGGCAGCAAGTGCCCTGACCAATTAAAATATCTGACTGGTCCCTGGAAAGCCCAAAAGACCTCAGATCACATTTTGGGAGTAACCTGTGCAGAAGGACATTAACGAGAGTAAACTATTTGTGCTGTGCTATTTTGAAAGGAAATGCATACTTGCCCTCATTTAAAACACCTATATATCTAGAAAAGATCCAAAGGACTTTAGTCAGTGTTAAAGGTGATTAGCTCTACATTTTAAATTTTCTTCTTTCTCCGAGATTTTGTTTTATAATGAGCACTTAAGGCATTCTGTATAGAAAAAGCATGTGTAGAGAGGGAAAATGGAGAACTGAGAATACAACTCAGCTGGGAGAGTGTTTGCTTAGCATGAGAGAGGCCCTGGTCCATCCCCTGGTAGTGCATGGCTGTAATCCTAGCTCTTGGGAGATGGAGAAGTTCAAGGTGATCCTTGGCTATATAACAGGTTTGAGGCCAGCCTGGACTCAGGAGACCCTCTCAAAGGTAGGCCCTGTCCACAAAAACTGCAGACAGCTGTAATGGCAGGAAGGAACTTAATCTCAGAATTCAGGGAGCCATCTCCATCTTCCACGTGAGGAAACTGAAACTGCAGAGACAACAGGAGCTAGATCTGTGGTTAGCTTCCAGGCCCTGGGCAGGAGTTGACTAGAGCCAGCTCTCATACATCTGCATCCATGACTGCCAGTACTGCCATGCTGATGGACAGGTCCTTTTTGCTCTGGGTGGGTTTTGGAGGAGTGGCCAATCTTCCTGGGCTCTTGGTCAGCCTCTGCCGTGGTGGCCAGATCCTGATGTTTTCCTAGTTAACATGCAGCTACCAGCTCCCGCCTCTCAGGAGCAGAATGTTAAGTTGCAGATGGGCAAGCAGTCAGCACCCTGATTGCCTGGCACAGCTGCCGGGGCCTTATGAATATTACAGAACCTAGGCACTGTGCCCAGCACCTCATTAGCCATGCGGACACCCAGTGCCCCACCCCTTTCTTGCCGCACTCCCCAGGGCTAAACCCAAGAAGACCAAGGCTGGAAGCACAGGTCCTTGCCAGTTACTAAGCAGCAGCTGGTGGGCAGGAAGGACCCTAGCCTGGATGTCAAGTGTCTAGCTTCTTCCCATAGCCAAGTGGGGACTGTACAGTTGTCACCTGGGAGGTTTTTGAGAGTATAACACACTGTGAAAATGCAGTTGTTTCCCCATTTTACAGAGGAAGAGGCAGAAGCACAAAGAAATCCACTCCCCCGAGACTGATCAGCTAGAATCTAAAGCCCCAGCTCTCCCGGATGCATGCCTGGCTACCTCACAGGAGGACTAGAGAGGGGCGCTTCTGCAGGCGAGTCCTGTGTTACTGTGATTGGAATACAGAGCTCATGCTGCCTGACTCTGCAGAAGCCACTGAGCAGAAACAGGAAGTGAATCTTTAAATTGCACCACTATCCTGAGAGCCAGCCGTTGGGGAAGCCAGAGGACTGGTCCCCAAATTTGAACACACCTTTCCATGACATTGCCAGTTTGTATATTCTATACTAGAACAGAGGCAGTCAGTCACCCATTCCAAAATTTAGTTGTGTCCCTCTGGGCAGGTTGTCAGCCTTGTCTTTGAGTCTCTCTCCTTATCACTTCCCACATATTTCCCTCATTATTGTCTCTCTGTGAAGTGGGGATTTCCAAATATCCAAGGCCACCAAGTCACATCCCCCCTCAGCTGTTTACAGTGTGTATGTGCAGGTTCCTTCCTGCAATATGAGGTACAGATGTGATTTTATAATATAGAATATAAATGTCCCTGTCACTGTTACTCTAGGGAGATTCTACCATGTGCTAGACAAAGGTGAGGAGACCAGGTCGGGGAATAAAGCAACGGTGACATTTGTCAAAGAGAGACAGGGAAGGGGTCCTGGAGAAGAATCCAAACAAGTTAACTTCATTCCTTCAGCCTTAGTGCAAGGACTTGGGCCTCAGCACCATGCTGGGAAACTTGGATCCATGTGCCACCAGATCTGGTCTTTGAAAGGCCCCATGGGTATCCCATTGGGGGATCTGATATGTGGGCATTACCATTTGGGCCATGCATCTGGCTCAAGCATCAACTCTGTCAGGTGGATGAACATTAGAGTTGAGTATCTAGTGCTCCCACTAGTGGGGGAAAATGATGGGGTCTGACTGTACCCTCCATACACTGGAGCCTCTAGCTGATATATTCTCAGATGCTATTCATCTCTGGGTCCTGCCCATCATGCCACGGCTCAGCCTGCAGAGAAGTTGCTTCCTTCTGGTCTTGGGTATCAGGGAAATGCATCCCACAACCTATGACCTGGGTTTCACTAGCCCAAATCAGTTTAGAGCCTGGCTAAGTAGGCTGATACTCTGGCCTCTACCTCCCAGGTGCTGGGATTACAAACATAGCACACTGTGCCTGGCTCCATGGCCTCCTCTTGCCTTTTCTTTGTCTGTGATCTCTGGAGGGAGCACAGATCCACCTGGCAGTCTGAGGACAGGATGGTGACTGGGTCCCAGGCCCCAGGGGCAGACACCCTGTTCCAATCTCTGTCATGCTACTCAGGTACTGTGTGACCTCTGGAGTCACTTAACCTTCCTCTGTCCTGGCTTTTCTATCCACAAACTGAAAAGGTTGTACTCCAGGATCTATAGAATTCATTGTAGCTCTTACATTCTGTTCCCTGCTAACACCATTCTTTTTTTTAAGATTTATTTATTTATTTATTTATTTATTTATTATGTATAGAGTGTTCTGTCTGCAGCATATATTCCTGCAGGTCAGAAGAGGGCACCAGATCTCATTACAGATGGTTGTGAGCCACCGTGTGGTTGCTGGGAATTGAACTCAGGACCTCTGGAAGAGCAGCCTGTGCTCTTAACCTCAGAGCCATCTCTCCAGCCCATGCTAACACCATTCTATTCAAGCATGCCCTCACCAGTGTTGCAAGTTGGTGCTGTGCAGTAGACAAAGATAGCTGCTCCCTCTCAAGAGCCATTTCAAATGCCAGCTCTGTAAAACCTTTGCCAGCCCAAACCCTAACTACAGATAGTCTATGTCTCCCTCGCTAGAGCACTTGGCTGCTCCTTTATTCACTATATGGTTATACCATCCACCCATTCACCCACCCATTCACAAATCCATCCATCATCCATCCATCCATACACCCATCCATCCCTCCATCTAAGAGCCATTCAACAAATGTTTATTGAGCACCACTGTCCTTCAGTCACAACTCCTGCCCAGGAGTTATGGCACATGATTCTAATCCCAGCATTTGGAAGGCAGGCAGATCTCTGAGTCGGAGGCCAACCTGGTTTACAAAGTGAACTCCAGACCAGCCAAGTCTACATAGAAAGACCCTGCCAAAAACAAAACAAAGAAAAAAATAGTTTCTACACCAGGGATGGAAGTAAACAAGACCAAGCCCTTATCCACATGAGTTCACAGTCTAGTTGGCTGTCTTGGTGGTGAGGGCATGTCTAGTTTGCACGGTGGCAAAAGACCAGCTTGGATGGCTTCACACCTGGCACCTTGGACTGACCTGAAACTTGTCCCAGAGGCATAGTCCCTACTTCCCCTTACAGACAGCCTGCTGACCCAGCAGAAGCCTTCACTATGGAGTTAAGTCCAAAAACCACTGAGCCAGGCAGTTCCATGGCTCATAGCATGCTGGGATGCCCAGCCTAGAGGACTGCAGTGAGATCAGACTTCATGCTACCCCACCCTCTCCTAAAATCAGCTCTGAACTACTTCCCACTTAGACAGCACCCCCCTTCAGCCTCCCCCCTTCTCCTGGGGAATTCAGAGAGCGTTTCCAAATCGATTTTTCCCATCTTTCCTCAGTCATCCTTTGTTCTTCAAGCTGCCTTCTCCTTCCACTTGATGCAATTTACATCTCAAAACCTGTCACAGGTTGAGTACAGTAGGTGACTTTGGGAAAGGGGGAGACTTGGGCACAGAGAGAGAGAGAGAGAGAGAGAGAGAGAGAGAGAGAGAGAGAGCATGCACCAGAAGTCTCAACTTTATCCCATTTGTCTGAGGCCTGAGATTGACAATCTTGCTTTGTGGTTTTCCCTTTTTTGGAAGAATAGATGCTTATTTTTGGAGAAAAAAAAAAGGTGAAGGCAAGCCCTTCCTCAGAGATGGAAATGTCTCAAATTCATTTTATTTCAAAGTTTTGAGATGAGGATTTGGGGGTCTCTAGGCCAGGGATGCAGCACGGTTGGTGGGTATTCTGGGGAGTCTGAGAATTCATCTGCAGAGCTGGCCCCTGCACCACAAGGGGCTTCCCATTCCCCACAAAGCTAGCGCCTGGTTTGCTGTGCCATGAACCTACAGAACTGAATCAGGCTGTGAATGGATGCTCCCTCTGCCCAGACCTCAGGTCTGTCCCACAAAGCACTTTGTGAGTCTGATCTGCTTCCCCGGTTTTCTGAGGGATTCGAGGATCATAGACCCAACCCCTAGTTGTACAACCCTAGCCACTTTGCCTCAGTTTCCCTGTGTGTGAAACCCTAATGGTCCTTGTTTCTCAGGGTGTTATGATGATTACATAAAATGTCGAACACATAGTCTGCCACACAGCATGTGTTGAATGACCAGGAACTACAGTGATGTAAAGGGCTCCTGCTCGTCCCCCTTTCTCAGCAATGGCTACTAAAGCCTACAGCCAGCAAAGGAGAGGCCTGTCTGGAACAGTCCCCTGGGACCCCTGTCCAGGAGTGCTCACCTGTCCAGAGGAGAAGCATACACACAAGTGAAACCATTTTTGTCTGAACGGAATTACAGGGATGGTGCTGAAGGCTCCAGAGTCATAGCTGCTGTAGCTGGTTGAGGGAAATGAACTCTCTGAGGAGCCTAGTGGTGCCCCTGCCTGCAGGGTCAGCCTGACAGCTTCTCTGTCCAGGGGCTGGCTGCCTGGACATGTGGGATAAGGCCCAGAAGGACTCTGTCACAGCCTCTGCGTGTGCAGTCCTCAGGCCAGAACCTCCATTGCATTGTAAGATAAACTCCAGGTTGGTGGGAGAAAAAGGGTGGGGCCAGGGCCTCTCTGAACCTGTCTGGTGCAGATGGAGACCAACCCTTCCTGAAACTGACCTGAGTTGGAGAATCTGTGTTCCCAGCTAGCCTGATGCCACAGGGTCCTCCCCATGCTCCTCATGGAGTCCCAGTCCTAGTTGAGACAGGTAGAAAAGTCAGAGGGGACCTGATAGTCACCTCTCTAAGGACCTCACAACTGGGACAGATTCTGACCCCTAAGAGATGTGTTGTGACCAAATGTGCATGGTGTGTCTGGATACCCTCAGGCCCCTTTCCAGGAATTCTGGCCTTGGTCACTTCTCAGAGTTCTACATCTCTCTACAAAGGTGTCGGAGATGACAACAGCTTCTTCCCCAGGGAATGTGTACTGGGTTAAGGTCAGGAGCCCCAAAGGAGTTGCTGATGAAATTCTGGATGGCAGTGAAATGTGCCACATGAGATAGCCATCCCTAAGCCCCTGGGAGAGGGGGACCGAGAACATGCGTGCACATATAGCGCCCCTCCACACACAGCACGCCCCCACTGGAGACTCAGCATGTCCAGTTCCACCTCCTAGGGCTTCAAGGAGCAAAAGTGACATAGGCTGTGCAAGAGTAGGGAGGGGACTGAACACCTTCTCAGGGCCCAGTGGGATCCAGAGACCTCAGCAAAACACAAAGACTGCCAGTGTGCCTCTCCTGAGAACCCCCAGGCCTGGGCTAGCCCCTGGGGCACTTTCCATTTCTAGATGCCCCTCCTCCTCCCCCTCCTGACACATTTCCATCCCAAGGCTTTTAGAGCCATCTTGACTTGTGGGGGCAAAGGATGGGTCACCCGGCCTCTCAGAATAAATGCTGGCTCGGCAGCATCGGTTCACAGAGTGCGCCTGCTTCTCCTCTGCCCCCCCCCCACACACACACACAGTGTACTCATCAAAGACCTTAATTTTAGTTGCTAAGCAACCTGTGACTAAAATTCCAAGTAGGTCTTCAAGTGAACACAGGAGGAGGAAGACAGGGAGAAGCAGTGTTTAAAACTGCAGTCTATGTGTGGAGACACCAAGGGCCTGAGGAGGTGAGAGACTTGGTTGAGGCCGCACAGCTACTTAGTGACTTGTGTGCGTGCGTGAGTGTGTGTGTCTGTGTGGAGGGGGTGTCAGAGGTTGATATCAGGTATTTACTCAACTGCTTTCCTTTTTTTTGTTTTTTTTTTTGTTTTTTTGTTTTTGTTTTTGAGACAGGGTCTCTCATTGAACCCACCTGCCTGGCTAGCAAGCCACAGGGAGTCTCCTGTTTCTGTTTCTGCCTCTGCAGTCCTGGGGTTATAGGATCACACCACCACACCTATTGGTCATGGGAGCCATGGGGCTTGGCCTTGGGTCCTGATGATTTATGAGCTCATTCCTTTCCCCAGCCCCTGACCTGTACTAAATTTACTAAGATGTCATCCAGGTGACACAAACATTCCAGGGAGCTGCCTTATGGAGTGCTACCTTCCTCAGCAGGAAGGCACATGCCAGGGGGGACATCAGGCATAGACCCTGGGCATTCTAAAAAGTTACAGATCCCTCCATAGGACAAAGTTGATGAGAGTGTAAACCAGAAAAACAGAAGAAACGGTTCCCTTACAGCAGCCATTATGTGCGTCAGCCCTGTGAACATGCAGGGTAGAGCTTTGACCAGAGTGTGCCAAAAAAAAAAAAAAAAAAAAGAACTTCAGACTAGCAGTGAGAGGCAGGGGCATAGCTCAGTGGTAATGTGCTTGCCTGGTGTCCAATCCCTAACTCTGCTAACAAGAAGGAGGAGGGAGGGAGGGAGGGAGGGAGGGAGGGAGGGAGGGAGGGAGGGAGCGAGGAAGGTCGTAGATAGCATAAACAGTATTTTGAGGCCATAGCAGAATATGACCTGGTTATCTCTTGCTGACTACTAATGAAAGTGTTACTGGTTCTGCTAATCCCACATGGGTTTGTTCCTTTATAAACAAAGAATGTGTGAGACTTAGGGGCCACACTTAAGAAAATACAGCTTCAGTTTTCCTCAGGAAACCCACAGGCCTCAGTGAGGAGTGTGTGGAATCACCTGGGTTAAAGGCCCCGGAAACAGAATCCCAGAAAGGACATCGCTCAATAATACAAGAACGGGCAGGCAGAGCTACCCTATATGAAGCCTTGTGGAAGAGCAGCATGGATGCTCCGAGTGCCCCACACTGGCGGGAGTGTCCCAAGATCTAGGTCTTAACTGGCAGTCAGGAAGCTTGCCTTCTCTGTCAGGTTCTTTGGAGCCTTGGGCAAGTTCTTTGTCCCTTCTGGACTTCAATTCCCCTGTAGAGTGAGCTGTTGAGTGGTGGCCCTCCAAGGTCTTTCCATCCCTGACATCCAGGAATCTGCCTTCCTCCTATCCGGAGAGACAAAGCGGTCCAGGGTGTGTGGGCACCCTGGACCGCTGAGTAGAAACAGCTGGGGCCAGGCTGGCTGGCTCCCAATTGTTCATGGGAGTGGAGGAGGGCTAGATAGGGGCCTCTCCAAAGTGACAGCTGGGTGAGCCTGGCTGGGGGGCTGGGCCACACCTGCCATCTGGGCCTCCTTCCTGCCTTCCCTGCATGGCAGTGGGGGTGTGGACTAGGCCAGGGCCAGACTGCAGCCTGGAGGAGGGGAGTGCCAGTCTGCTGGCTCCTGGGTGTTAACTCTATCCCCTGTCATCCAGGTCTCAAACGAGAGAGGAAGGGACTCACAGTCCCAGATCCAGTTAGCCCACTTTGTCAGAGGGCAACTTACAGGAAATGATTCTTCCTTCCACTGTGTGAGTACCAGGGACCTTACTTAAGTTGCCAGGCTTGGCTGCAAGTGCCTCTACCCGCTCGGGTTCTTCCCTCCCTTTGCACTGCCCTTCCGTGCTAGGATCCACCCAAGGCTCCACCACCTGGAACCCAGTCTACTCATACACAAGCCCTGGTTTCCAGACAACTTAAACCTCAAAAAACGAAGCTACTCAGGTCCTCCATGGATGGGCAGCCGGCATGACAGGCATCTTCCCCAAGATTTACATTCACTCGGCACACACACACACACACACACACACACACACACACACACACACACACACGAGAGAGAGAGAGAGAGAGAGAGAGAGAGAGAGAGAGAGAGAGAGAGAGAAGGAATCACACACAGGGATGTAGACACACAGAATTTTCTACTTAGAGAAACTCAAGTTTTTGTGTGTGTGGACTGGCAAGATGACTCAGTAGGTAAAGGGACTTTTCTCCCAAACCTGACAACTAGAGCTCAACCCCTGAGGCCCATATGGTGGAAGGAGACCTCACACTATGGCATAGTTGCCCACACCACACAAAGTAAACAAATAGATGAGTGAAAAATTTAAGATTTTTTTTTAACTTCATGTGCTCAGTGGAAATTCCATGTTTGGAATTCTGAGCTTTTTCCATGTTTACAGTTGTGCACAGCACTCCCTTGTGAAGCAGGGTTACAAGCTGCAGCAACCGGCTTCATGTGACCACCAAGGAGACTGAACTTTAATGTGCAGCTAATCTGTGATGTTCAGGGGGTCAGCATATTACGTGTATGGCTTACGATGGGTTCAATAGGACATAGGCTGCCTGGTGTGAAGGTGCACCTGTGTACGCGTGCCTTCTTTACACAGATGCCTTGTCCTTTCTGCGTCTTGCCTTCTTTCTAAACTCTATACCTTGGACATTGTCAAATATCAACAGTTTCCCCTTCTGGTTTCACCTGAGTGTGAGGCTCCCTTGTCTGCATGTGTACCAGCCACAGTTGCATGCTGATGGGTGATTAAACTATTTGCCAGCCTTCACCATCATGGTGTGGCAGGGAATAATAGTGGACAGGCCCTTTTTACAGGTGTAGAGATGTGTGTGGAGACTCAATCTTTTTTTTATATATTTACTTATTGCATGTGTGTCTGTGCACCATGGTCATGACTGGTGCTTGCAGAGGTCAGAAGAGGGCTCTAGGTACTCTGGGTTATAGACAGTGGTAAGCTGCCTTGTGAGTGCTAAGAATTGAACCCAGGTCCTCTGTAAGAGCAAGTGCTCTTACATCTCTCCAGCCTGAGACTAAATCCTTAACGCTGTGTTGATGGTGCCAGAAATATGTGCTTTCTCCCAAGAGACACAGAGAGCAATGTATTTCTAGCACTGCAGTAAGCAAAGAAAGGTTTTTGTAGTTTTTCGTTTGTTTTTGAGACAGGGTATCTCTATGCAGCCCTTGCTGTCCTGGAGCTCACTGTATAGACCAAGTTGGCCTGGTACTCACAGAAATTCTCCTGTCTCTGCCTTCAAGTGCTGGGATTAAAAGGTGTGTGCCACCATGCCTGGCACAAAGAAAGATGTCTTAACAAGAACACAGAAAGCAGTAACCACAAACACAAGCGGTGCATTGAAACTTCATTAAAAGTTAAACCATTTGCATATCAAAAGAGTTACTGAAGAAGTTTATGCAGCATGCAGGAAGCCCCGGGTTCCATCCTAGCCCTGGGAGGGGTAGCCTCTGACTGTAATTCCAGCACTCAAGAGGTAGAGTCTTAAAGACAGAAAGTTTCCTTAGAGACATTTCCTGTGGTTGACATAAGCCCTGGCACACAGTAAGTCATCAGGCTATGCTCAGATGTGTGGGTACTAAATGAGACCATGGGGAGCTCTGTGCTTTGGCCTAGGGGTGAAGGATGTGTGGTGTCAGAAGTAAAGGAGAGCCCGGACTTAGGACAAGATGGCTGGAGATGAAGGAGCCTTCCCCATGCCTGAAGTGTTCTAAGCTTTGGGGTGCAAGTGGAAGGGTGGGGGAGGGGGAGGATATTCCAGAAGATCAGCTCTCTTCTGGCAGCTGGTGGGAACTTCCTTTCTTCATTTGCTTCCCTTCCTCAGTTCCTCCCCAGTGGATTCTCTTGGCAGAATCCCAAAGGCAGGGAAGCGGCCTGAGAAGATCCTTCTAGCCTCGCTGAGTGAACTCCTGGATGGCTTGTGAGGAGAGGGAGGGTGCAGACACGGAGTAGGGTTGCTGGTGTTGGAGGATGATGAAGACTCAGGCAAGCTTTGTGCCTCTCCCAGCCCTGTGATGGACAAGGGGCCTCACAGTTGTTCCAACCTTTTGACCCTGGAGACACAATGTAGTCATCTAAAAAGTTCACATTCAAGAGTTGCCTAATTGAATTGCATAAAGAATAAATCACAAAAGATACCATCATAATGTTTTAAGCAAGCTTATAATCTTGTCTGCATTCAAAGTCATTCTTGGCTGCATGGGGGTCCAGTTTGGACATACCTGATAGACTACTGCAATCATCCTGAGTAAAATTCTTCAGAAAAGTTAGAGAAGAAAGTACAATACTGGGGAGATGACTCTGTGGATAAAACATTTGCTGTGCAGAGTATTGGGACCTGGGTTCAAATCGCCAGCAACTACATTAAAAAGCTACGTGGGGGGGGCAGGGGGCGGGAGACATGGCTCAGATGTTAAGAGCACTGACTGCTCTTTCAGGGGTCCTGAGTTCAATTCCCAGCAACCACATGGTGGCTCATAACCATCTACAATTCAATCTGGTGCCCTCTTCTGGCATGTAGGTAGAACAGTTTATATGTAATAAATAAATAAATCTTTAAAAAATAAAAAATTAAAAGCTACATGGGTGTAGCCATAGTCTCCTATAACCCTTGTACTTTGAAGATTGGAGACAGGATTGCTGGGACTTGGCTGTCTGCCAACATAGATCCAGGTTCAGTGAGAGACCCTGTCTCGTGGGGATAAATGGAGAGTGATAGAGAAGGATACTCAGCATCCTCTTCAGGCCTCCATTTGTGCATCATCACATACATATGTACATACACCATACATGCACACACCACATCCACTAAATACACCCACATACACACATATAAATACAATATAAGTAAGTGGGTAGATGGATTGTTGGGTGGATGGATGGATGGATGGATGGATGGATGGATGGATAGGTAGGTAGATAGATAGAGATAGATAGGATGACTGATAGATATGTATATACATGGACAGTGGATGGGTGGGTAGATAGATAGATAGATAGATAGATAGATAGATAGATAGATAGATAGATAGATAGGATGACAGATGCATGGGTGGATGGACAGGTGAATGAATGGATAAGAAAACACATGGGTTTTAATCAGGATTCGGGCTTGGTAGCCATGCTGCCAGAAACTACAGCATGATTGTGGCTGAATTGGTGACTTTCAACTCTTGCTCCCCAGAGGAAGATGATGCGCTCTTCTCAGCTGACGCAAATACTGCCCTTGTTGAAGGAGTCTTGCTTGGCTCCTGTCCCCAGCCTAGCCCACACAAACAGATCCTTTCTGGTCCCGGGCTATCCATTACTTTGAAGTCCCCAAGGCTTCTAGTCGAAGCCCCTCTTGGCTCCACCTCCTGCCTCTCCTGTCCTTGACTCCAGCCTAGAGTCTAAACTCTCCTGGGCTTCCCTACTTCCATGTTCTGGGACAACCTCCTTCTCCCCACTGGGTCCCCTCCACATTAGGTATGTAGAACTCAGCCTACCTCCACCCTTGTCCTGCTGTGCTCAGCCCACCGAGCCAAAGATGCTAGTTCTTTGAGGCTGCCACTACACCAGGCCATCCTTCCTCCCAGGTAGCCAGGCTGGGCTGGGATCCCAGGCAGAGTCCTGTCAGAAGAAAATCTTCACTGGCTGAGTGTGCTGAGAACTCTTGACTGTGATTTAGGTCTGCCTGGTTGATGGGACTTTGCATTTCAGACCCCGGGTCAATGAGGAGATCAGCAAGCTTTGTGAACAGGGCAGGGTTTCCTGCAGACCCCACTCTATCCACAACCACTCCCTCATGGACAAACAGCCTTTTGGGGGGTCAGCAACTTAGAGTCTTGGAGCTAGTTTGCACCGGGCCTACCTCCTTGCTCCCTCTTAGTCTCATCGTATCTCTGCCTCCCAGAGTTGGATGGCAAGTAGGTACTGCCTGGCTTTTTTGTGGGTTCTGGGGGATCGAATTCGGGTCTTAATTCTTGTGTGGCAAGCACAGTACTGACTGAGCCCTCTCCCTCAATCCTGTCTCTTCTTCTGTCTGTCTGACACTGGGTCTCTCTATGTAGCCCTGCTCTGATTCTCCTGCCTCTGCCTCTAAGTGCCAGGGTTAGACATGAGCCACCACGAGGGCTAATTTGTCTTCTTATTTACAAACCAGGAGCCAATAATGTTATCTTGCAGTACTTTGGGGAATGACGGGTGTGCAGCTGTGGAGGATTCTCATGGCCCAGGGCTGTTGGAATCTGGGTGGCTCTCACCAGATAGTCACAACAACCCAACAAGAGCCCCTGTTTCACAGGTGAGACAACTAAGCCACTTACCCAAAGTCACCCAGCCAGAAAGTGACAAGGCCCGAATAGAATGGGTGATTCGAGCTAGCTAGCTAACATAGTACCTGGCACTCAGTGAGTCCCCATCTGAGAGATGGCCTGGGCCATCTGCCACTCCAAATGTCCATCTGCAGACACAGGCCTGGCAGTGGGGAGAGGCCAGGGAACTCCAAGAGATCAGAGAACCTTCTGGATCTTGGTAAGTCAGTCAAGAGATATACAAGGAAGAAACCATATGCTATGGCTATTTCCAACCATAATGATATGGTAGAAACTGGGGGGCGGGGGATATGGGGGAGGGGCTATGAGGTGAGTGGGTCACAGAGGCCTCCAGACACTTCTGATGCAAAGGTGCCAGGCATACAGCAGTATGAACAAGAATGTTTTAGGAAAATAGACATGAACTGAGGTAGGAGAAAGGCCCATAGAGGTGGAGCCCTACGGGTGAACAGGTTTGGGCTCATCTGAGAAATCTCTAACAGTTTCTAGATAAAAAAGATTTTGTTTAGAGCCACCAAGATAGCTCAGGAGGTAAAGGTGCCAGTCTGCCACCAAGCCTGACAAACTTGAATTCAACCCTTGAAACTCATGTGGTAAAAGGAAAGAACCCACTCTCAAAAGAGCCTCTGCCTTGGAAAGGGTTGAGCTGCCACCTGTCTGAAACCTAGAGCAGTGCAGACATCGCCCTCTGCTGGTGAAATTGTAATAACACAGCCTCCTTGTTAACAACTGTGACCCTCCCTAGTCACAGTTGTTAATAACTGTGTCCCTCCCTGGTCACCCCTAAGTGCCTGCCTGTAATAGGGGAGTGACGCCAGTACCTGCCTCTCAGTTTTGAGTGTGTGCCCTCTGTCAATCAGGGGACTACCCCGCCTCTCCAGTGACCAGGTGTTGCAGACTATCAGTCCTGCTATTACCCATCCATGTAAAACTAGAAGTGACAGTGACAGCATATGTCTCTAATCCCAGTGACCTTGTAGTAGGCAGGAGAATCCGTGGAAACTACCTGTAAATGGGCTAGCCTGGACACCTGCAGGTGGGCTAGCCTGGCTTCCACAGTGAAGAACAAGAAGGGGCTAGAAAGATACCTCAGTGGGTAAGCTGGACAGATGAGATGGTTCAGTGGTGAAGAGCATTTGCTGCTTTTGCAGAGGACCCGATTTTGGTTCCTGATACCATGTCAGGCAAATCACAACCACTATATCTCCAACTCCTGGGCATCTGACAGGTTCTTCTGGCATCCACAGGCACACAGAGACACATAAATAAAAATAAACATTAAAACAAACAAAAAAGCACAAGGTGCTGTGGCACATGCTCTTAAAGCAAGTGTGTCTCCGTGAGTTCCAGGCCATCCAGAGTTATGTAGTGTGGTGGTTTGAATAAGATGACCCAAATCAGTCTTGAGCATTTAAATTATTTGCTCTCCAGTCGTTTGGTGGCTGTTTAGGGAGGGTTACGAGATGTGGCTTTGCTAGAGGAAGTATGTCACTTAGGGCAGGCCTTGAGGACTCTTGGCTTTTGCCGTTCCCAGTTAGTTTTCTCTTACTCCTGCTTCCAGAAGACCTGGACCCTCAGCTGTTCCTGCCACCATCCATGCCTTTGCTCCATCATCACGGACTCTTAATTCTGAAGCTATAAGCCCAGAGTTGCCTTAGTCAAGGTATTTTATTACAGCAATAGAAATGTAACTTATATACATGCATAGTAAAATCGTGTCTCAAAAACAACAAACAAACCAACAAAAAGAAGATTCCCCCAGCCCAAATAACATGGAAGGGGAAGACCTCTGACCTCCACATGTGCACTGTGGCACGTAGGCGCTATCACTCAAGCTGGCTCCTCCCATTGTGAGCGCCTTAAGGGTAAGTCTGGAGCAACGAGGCAGAGCACTAAAGGAATGAATCACAATGGTAGAGTTCCTGGACTCAGCCTTTTTACAAAGCAGCAAGGCTAGGAAAGGAGGTGATCTCGCCCTTCCCATTCATTCTAGTCTGCCCCAGGCTGAAGTGCAGTGTGGCGCTCAGCTCCCTGAGCCGTGCTGTAATTGGGAAATAGAGCAGAAGGTAATGTGGAGAAGGCAGCCATCCTGGCAGAATGCTGCTAATCTAGCAGGGCCTGGGGAATTCGTGCCCCCCAACCCCCTGCAGTTCGCTCTGAACTCCCTTCTATCTAGTCACTGTTTCTAGGTTCTACCTGCCAATCTTGGACCTCTGTGACTTGAACAAGCCTGTGCCCCATCACCCTTCCTTGGGGAGGCCACCAGATCTCCTTCACTTTCTCAAGCTCATTCCCAACAGCACAGGGATCTGGAATCTGGAAGGACTGGGGACTAAGAGGAAGTGAAATCACAGGTTCTAGTTTTAGCTCCATCACTTACTTACGGTATGAACTTGAGCCGGTCCCCTCACTCCTATCCTTAAAGTTAGGGAGATGGCACCTCCCCCAAGAGGATGGTGAGACCTCAATAAGATGTGTATAGCTTGTTTGTCAACCTTAAATGCAAGAGGGCTAGTGGAATGATGTAGAATTCTAGCCCCCAAACACCCTGGCTTTGAATTCTGCCTCTCCCCTGTGACCTTGGGCAAGTCACAGTAAAGCAGTAACAGACTAGAGAAACAGCTTGGCACTTCACAGTTTGAAACAGCTCTTGCAGAGGATGGAGCTTGCTTTCCAGCACCCACATCAGTTGGCTCCCAATGGCCTGTGACTCCAGCTCCAGGGAATCTGATTTGCACGCTCGCGCGCGCGAGCCATACACACAAAGACAAATAAAGTTAAATACATAAGATGGAGACAACAATGCATTAGGACACTTTTAAAGTGCCCAGAAAATGCTAACACATGCTAGATGCCTTGTGGCCACCAGCTAGTATGGCTTATCCTGGAAGACAGAACTTCCTCCTCTATGCTCCTTGAGCACCTACTGTGTTCAAAGCATCATGGGAAGTGCTGAGGACCCTGCAGTGACAAAAATAGGAAGAGAGAGAGAGAGAGAGAGAGAGAGAGAGAGAGAGAGAGAGAGAAAAGAAAGGAAGAAAGAAAGAAAGAAAGAAAGAAAGAAAGAAAGAAAGAAAGAGAAAGCTCAGCCTTCTTGGGGCCTACATTTGAATGGGGGACAGAGATAATAAAGTAAGGCGTTCACAGAGCCTAAGAGAAGGAAACTAAGGCTAGGAGGGGAAATAAATTAGGGACAAGCACAGGAGTGTGGGAGGGGGCTCAAACTTTCAATAGGGTGATGGGAACCTGACTGGCTCCGTTTGAATTAAATATCCATTTGATCCAGTCAGCTGTGTGTAAGTGTGAGAGGATGGGAGGCAAGAGATCAAGAAATATGATTGGTTCAGCTTTAATTAGATGCTCGTTCTGTTCCAGTTTGCTCAGTGTGTATGTGTGTGAGCTTGCTGAGGGTGGGCCGGAATGCGGCTGCTAGTCTGAGCATCTATTATAAAAAGCTAGAGCCGAACCAGCCCTCCTGCTCCCTCTCCAGCCCCTTCCTCTTCCTCCTTCCTGCCCCTGCTAGCTCTCCGCCTTCACTGCAGTCCTCAGGACACTGACTAAAGGCAAGTCTGAGGTAGGAGGGTAATGGTTAGCTCCAGTAACTGAGATAGCCACCATCCATGAGCCCAGCAGTGCCAGTGCCTCGGTCTGCCTACTTCTAGTTGACTGCACCGTTCCTGGCTATACCACACCCATCAGAGGCAGGACTGGAATCTAACACCCTAATGCTTGTGGCTGCCTCTGAGTGGGTCAATACGTAGGAACCCGGGAGATGGGTTTCTGATGCTTCTGCCCTGAGACCCCCAGTCAGTAGGTATGGAGGTGGCCCAGGAGGTTTTATACATCTGTGTCTGCAGGACCGTGACCTTGGCAGGCCTCCCATCTTTGTCATCGTATCCTCTCTCCTTGGACTGGTGTTGCTCACTTTCCCTTCCTTACCTTTTCTGAAGACACAGCTCCCCTCACTCGCAGGAGCCCCTCAAGGTGCCCTGCATGCCACAAGCCTGAACAGAGATAGGTGAGAATGTTAACCTCAGAAGTTACCCAGCACACAGCTTTTCTGCAGAGGCAGCTCAGGCCTCAGCAGGAGCAAAGGCTCTGGGGCTGCCAGAAAAGATGCTGAGCCCAGGTCCCAGGGCTCCAGGGATTTTCCTGGAGAGACAAAGCCTGTTTGGGGAATGGAGATACAACCCAGTTGGTAGAGTACCTGGGATCAATGCCCAGCACCACATAAACTGGGTGTAGTGGTGCATACCTGTAATTGAACCCCCAAGGTGGCCACAGGGGCATGTGGCATGGGTTAAGGCAACTGAAGAAGGAAAGTATCCTCTAAATCAGGAAGTGGGGGAATTCCTGACTTCCCAAATATCGTAACGGTGG
Source organism: Cricetulus griseus (assembly GCF_003668045.3). Lineage (NCBI taxonomy): Eukaryota > Metazoa > Chordata > Mammalia > Rodentia > Cricetidae > Cricetulus > Cricetulus griseus. Next base: position 173,979,870 of record NC_048597.1, on the reverse strand, counting down.
CTGTGTATTCCACAAATGATGCTGTGTGCAGTACATGGTGAAAGTCATAATTACAGAGGGACCCACATGGGGTCCGTGTAGACTAGCTTAGAAGCCAGCCGGGGTGCTGAAGAGGTTCAGAGGGTGCTTGCTTCCAAGTCTGAAGACCTAAGTTCTATCCTTGAAACAACTTGGTAGAAGGAAAAAACTAACTTCTGAAAGTTGTCTTCTGATGTCTACATGTACACCCTATGCTCACTAAATAAAATGTTTATATGTGGAGTGATAGAATTTATGATTTATTAAAGCTTGCCTGAGGATTCAGAAAGCAAAGTCAGCCATAAGCCATAGAAGGCAGGCACACACACCTTTAGTCCCAGGACCCAGAAGCTAGCTGATACACACCTTTAATCCTAGGACTCAGGATTAAGAGGTAGACGGATCTCTCTGTTCAAGACCACCCAGGGATATGCGAGATTGAATCAGTCTAAAAGAGTAACAGATCACGTGCCTTAATTCCAGCACTAGAGGAGTATAAAAGATAGAAGCAGGGTCTTCAGTATTCTGTATGAGACAGTCATTCTTCAGCCATGCTGAGGAGAGGTTACAGTCTGAGGCTTGGTGAGAGCCCATGGAAACAGTATCAGTTCATTCAGCCTGAGCTAGAGGTTAAGAAGCTGGTGGCAAAAAAAAAAAAAAAAAAAAAAAAAAAAAAAAAGGCTGGAGAGATGGCTCAGAGATTAAGAACACTGGCTGTTCTTCCAGAGGATCTGAGTTCAATTCCCAGCAACAACATGGTGGCTCACAACCATGAGATCTGGTGCCTTCTGTTGTGCAACCATGCATGCAGATAGCTGTATACATAATAAATAAATATAATCTTTAAAAAAAAAAAAAAAGCTAGTGGCCAGCTGCTTTGCTTTTCTAATATTCAGCTTGAAGTTTGAACCTCAATATCAGTCTCTGGGTCATTTATTTATTCATGTCACATATATGCATGTATATTATATGTGATATACATAAATATTATAGATATAAATCAGCTGGAGTTCTCTTGAGAGTGGGGTGGCCCTGGAAGAAAGGAAGGGCTGATATTCAGCCTTGGTAGGGATTAACTCAACAAGGCACTGGGGAGGAATAGGCCTCTGTGGGGCTTAGTGATGGCTCAGAAGCTAATAGACATCAAAGCTGTCTGGACCCCATATCGCCAAGCTGATGCTGAAACTCCATCTCATTCATGCACTTAAGTCTCTACCCACAACTCTCTAAATATTAAGCTTGGGCAGGATTCCATGAATAGGAGTGCCTGCCAGGGCGGCAGAAGGACCAGGGTGGCAATTTCACCCAATCTGACTTCCCCTTCTTTAAACCTTCACTTTTCACTCTGAGACCAAAAGGGCAAAAACTCAGGCAGGGATACACAGCCATGGAACCACTGGGGTGAGATGAAAGGTCCTTGTCACCTGCTGCTGTTGTTCAAACTGTGACAGTGGCTTGGTAATACTCCTGGGTGTCCAGGGAGCTAGTCAATGACTACACTAAAGGAACTGAGCGGGCTGCAGGTGACAGGTGGGGGCCTTCTGGCCACCAGCTCCTCTCCTCTCCTTTTCTTGGCTCTGATGAGTTACAGAAGAGATCTATAGACAGGCAATAACACAGAAGGCCTGGTGGGCCCTCTGAGATGCTCTCTGAGATGACTCTGGACCATGGATGTCAGGCCTCACTTGAGACTGACCTAGGGGATGGCTCTCCGAGTTCTCCTGTCTGGGGGTCATCCATGCTGCATCTCTGTCTACGCCTCTTCCACTGGAAGGCTTCTTCTGGACCAGGCACAGTGTCCAGGAAAAAGCCAGAGTGACTAAGGCCTGTGCCTTATTTCAGGTTTCTATTGATGTGATAAAGACACAATGACCAAGAGCAACTTGGAAAGGAAAGGATTTATTTTATCTTACAACTCTCAGGGCACACTCCATCCCTGAGGGAAGTCAGGGCAAGATCTGAAGCAGAGGCCATGGGAGGGTGCTGCTTACTGGCTTGCTTCTCCTAGCTTGCTCAGCCTGCTTTCCTACCCACCGCAGGACCACCTGCCCAAGGGTGGCACCACCCACCATGCTGGGCCCTCCCACATTAATCACTAATTAAGAAAATGACCCACAGGCCAGTCTGGTGGAGGCACTTTCTCAGCTGAGGTTCCCTCTTCCCAGATGACAATCTGTTCAAGTAAAGAATCAAAAAGTCCCTAGAGCTCACTCCACGGAGGTCTGTACCACATCTCCAACATTCCATGCCTTCCTGTTTAGCACAGTTCTATGGCTGGTGATGAAAACTCAGGGCTGGGCCTCAATTTCCTTCTCTTTCTCTTGCCTGAACCAGAAAGTTCCTTTCTCCTCACTGCAGACCACATAATACAAAGGCTTCACCACCAGGCCTGTGAGCTTCCAGATGTTTGCAGCCACTTCTTATATATCCCCAGCTACAGTGTTCTGTATGTCCCAGTTTGCTCCATGGTAGAGACTCAGTGCTGGGATTAGAACATTGTTGACTTGCCGTCCTGCTGTCTTCCCACCCCATCACACTTAAGGTCTTGAATGCCAGAAGAGTATGGTTTCGTAGGCTCAGGGCAGGTGCCTCTTCATAGACAGCTTATTCCCCTGAGAGCAAGTCCCAGGCAGTGTCTGGTGGCAGTGTCACCCGCTCTGTGGTGTTATATGACCTTGAACAAGGTGGTTGGTTGTTGGCTCTGATCCTCGGGTTTCTCTCTTCTGTCACACCGAGAGGTGTGCCTACACGCCTCAGCTGCCCACGTGCCCTGCTGGAGAACAGGGGACAGAGATTAGCTCAGCTCTGCCAGGTGCTCAGTAAGAGAAAAAGATCTGGAGATGGTTCTCCAGGTAGGCTGGCTGGTGCAGACCTCAGCTACCTATCTGCCCACTCCTGTAGAAGAACAGCTTGGAAATGGCTGGCTAATGGGATGGGAGAGAGGACGTCAATGGCACAAGGTGTGAAGGTGTTGGTGTCGTGAAAAGCCTGCTCAGGGGGCCAATGCTCCCTGTTCTTCCTTAGATCACTAGGCTCTCCAAGAATACTAATAACTCTATGGCAGGCTTCTGGGTGCTCCAACAGAGCATCCCCTCTGCATAGGATGATCCATGGCTCCCACTGCTTGTAAAGCCCAGATTGCTTCCCAGGGTGGAAGTCTGAGCCAGGCCTTCCTCTCTGGTCTGGTTCTTTCCCATGTTTTCAGCTCTTCTAAGCAGATCCAAACATTGGCAGGTATGGAGCCTCCTGCAGCTTACCTCCGCCCCCCTCTTTAGATCTTGCTTCTCCCCAGTCTCCCTGACCCCTGCCCCCTGCCCTATACACAAACCCTTCTCTCAGCAAGCACAGTCCCCTGTGCTGCAGCCTCTGGCTCTTTGCCTTCTTCACCTGATAGGCAGAGAAGAGCCAGGGGAAGGGACTCAGGCCCCTGCCAGGTTGTCCCCAAAAGCTCACTTCCTTCTTCTCCATAGGTCTGCCAGGCTCTGCAGTGTGGTAGGGAGTTCCTATGTCTTTGGCTTTTAGCACAGGGTTTCATGAAAAGAACTGGTAACCAGCACACGGCCAAGACAAGTATGTGCTCTGAGCCTTGCAGCGGCAGGAATCCCCAGACCCCAGAGAGCCAGCCTCCTCCCAACACACTCACACACTCTGCTACTCAGCACCTTCCAGTCTCAGAGAACCTCTTGTCCATTTTGAGGACTCTAAACAGACACTTGCCAGAACCAAGGACAGAGGTGGGTCTGTCCTCAGGAGTGAAAGCTGGGTCAGCTGGGGAGGGACTATAAGTGGCACCTTGGATGTAGCAGTCCTGTGTGAGGGAACATGAAATGTCCTCACGCTCCATAGAGCTACTTACTACTCTCAACCTGCACAAACTCATCTGGGCTCCTGTCACTGTCAGGTGGGCTAGGGACCAGTTTCCTCACCTATCAAGTCACCTTCTCTAGGTGACATTCATGGAGATGAGGTGTGTGGAGAATGTAGGAACCCAAGTTGGGGTGAAGACTCCATAGAGCACAGGACCTGAGGCTCAGGGCACCTGACCTTTCCTGCAGGCTTTAGGGAAGTGGATGACAGCCCCTGGGTGATAATGACCTCATTAACACTAGCTTCTCTCCAGAGGAGAGTGAAGACTGCAAACAGCCCATCCATTGCCTTGGGACTAAGAGACAGCACACAGAAGAGGAAGGTGATGGGGAAAATGAGGCTTAGGAATCACAGGGGACAACACTTATGTGGTCCATCACCAACATGGGCTTGTTCTTCCCATGTGCGGTAATAAATTTTAGGTAAGCCGAGGTTCCATCATGTTTTTGGGTTGCATGCCACCACCTCCTACCACATGCCCACCCAGCTCCCATGGATAAGGCTGCCCGTGGCATCAGCCCTGTCTATCTGTAGGAAAGTCTCAGATTCATTCCTATGTGGGGAATCCAGGCCCCAAGAGAACACAGGGCATCACAGTAGTGGTTTCCAAACATGGTCACCCATGGGAATAACGGAAATCTTTCAAACACACCAAAGTCCAGCCTCCCTCTTAGACATAGGGATAGCCTATTGCTAAGCTCTGTAGCTGGGTTGTGGGGGGTTGGGGAATTTCCCAGGTGACTCTAAAGTGTAGCAAGGGTTCAGAAACACAGAAAATAGGAGACACACAGTGAGAAAGGAAAAGGACAGAAGTTCTACTGACACTTGATACCTTTCACTGATGCCTGGCTTCCACCCAGAACAGCAGGGGTGCCTGTGAGCTAATAGGCAGGTACAAGCTGCACTCCTGGCACCCATCTGCCTCACTTGGGCCAAGTCTTTCTAGAGTTCGGTTTTCTCATCTGTGGGGCTGGTGAGACGGCTCACAGTTAAGTGAACCTTCTGTGCAAGCCTGATGACCTTGACCTGAGTTCAATCCCTGGGACCCACATAATGGTGGAAGGAGAGAACTGGCTCCAGAGTTGTCCTCTGGCTGCCCCGAGTGCACGTTCTATACTACTACTAATAATAATAATAACAACAACAACAACAATAATAATAATAAAACCAAGAGTCTGGAGAAATGGTTCAGCAAGTAAAGGCATCTAGCACCAAGCTTAATGACCTAAGTTCTATCCCCACCATATGGTGGAAAAAGACAACTGACTTCTCCCACAAGTTGTCCTGTTACCTTTACATGTGAGCCATGAGACATAAGTAGCCATACACACAAATTAATTAAGAAAGAAAGAAAGGAAGGGAGGGAGGGAGGGAGGCAGGCAGGCAGGAAGAAAGGAAGGATCTGATCTGCTGGAACTAGAGCTACAGATTGTTGTAAGCTGCCATGTGGGTGCTGGGAATCAAACATGGGTCCTCTGGAAGAGCCATTGAGCCACCTCTTCAACTCTAGGTGTTTATTTAAGATAACAATATCCATGGAGCTAGAAGTGTAGCTTTAGTTTGCTTGGCATACACCAGGTCCTGGGTTCAATCCCCAACACCACACAAAAAGTGTTTTAAGTTTCAAAAAAAGAGTCTATCCTTATCTTTTAAATAAAAATATTAAATTAGTCAAGGGTGTAGCTCGTCTCAATGGTAGAGTACTTGCTTAGCATACCCACATCCTTGGTTCTATTACAAAATTAAAAACAATCTTTTTACTTTTAAGATTTTAATTTTAAGATAGGCTCTAGAAAGATGGCTCAGTGGGTAGAAAAGATTGTTTTTCTTCCAAAGGACCCAACTGGGTGGCCCACAATTTATTATTCCTGCTCCAGGGGATCCAAGACCCAATTTGGTCTTTGCAAGTAAGCACACATGTGTGGCAGACACACAGATAGCCAGAGACACATGAGTAAAACTTTCTGTTTTGTTTTCCTGTGTAGCCTTGGCTGTCCTGGAGGCTGTAGACCTTGGCTCCAGGAGCTCAATCTGTAGACCAGTCTGACCTCAAACTCACAGAGATCCACCTGCCTCTGTCTTCAAGTGCTGGGATTAAAAGCCTGCACCGCTGCTGCTGCTGCTACCACCAAGTGCCTTAAAAAATAAATCTTTTTAAAAAGTTTTTAAATTAAATGTTTATTATTTTCTTAATTAGGATTACTATTGCTATTGAAATACCATGATCAAAAACAACTTGGGAAGGAAAGGGTTCATTTCACCCACTGCTCCATATAACAGTTCATCATCAAAAAGCAGAGCAGGAACCTGGAGGCAGGAGCTGATGCAGAGGCCATGGAGGGCACTGCTCACTGGCTTGCTTCCCATGGCTTGCTCAACCTGCTGTTTTATAGAACTCAGGACCACCAGACCGGGGTGGCACCACCCACATCAACCACTAATTAAGAAAACCCCTACAGGCTTGCCTACAGCCCCATCTTACGGAGGCATTTTCTCATTTGAGGCTCCCTTCTCTGTGATGTCTCGCTTGTGTCAAGTTAACAAAACAAAACAAAAAAACTAGCCAGCACAATTATAAAAGAATCAGAAGTCACTGCTAACACTCACCTAGGGAGGAATACTCATGACAAACTTTATAGTATGTTTTCTTACAGATTGTATGGTTTCTAATATTGATGATCATTTTGTGTAGAGACCACAATACTGCTTTACTCACTGTTAGATCTTCAGCAGTCCTCATGCCGGTAAATGTTCCTCAGACATGGTGCTGTTAAACCGACATGTTGTAACTCCTCTACACAGGGCTTCCGTAGGGGGAAAATAACTAGCAGTGATGTCTTGGTGTGCTGCCCTGGAGTAAATTCTCAAAGTGGAACTGTTAACCAAGGGCCATGACCCTGTTAAAAGTGTGGTGAGGGAGCTCCGGGTTATACTTCAGTGGTAGTGCTGTCCTAGCAAGCACAAAGATGGGTCTGGAGGCAGGAAGATAAGTTCAAGTTAGCTACAAAATGAGTAAGAGGCTGGCCTGATAGGCTGCATGAGATGCTGTCTGGAAAATAAAATTTAGAACCAGGTAATGGGAGGAGAGAACTCACTCCTGAAAGTTTTTCCATGACCTCCACGTGGACACCAT